>NW_027637097.1:0-5000 GCF_951216825.1 Electrona antarctica | reverse complement strand
CTGGAGTGAGTGTGGAAATATAGTGGCCCTCTGGAGTGAGTGTGGAAATATAGTGGCCCTCTGGAGTGAGTGTGGAAATATAGTGCCCCCCTGGAGTGAGTGTGGAAATATAGTGGCCCTCTTGAGTGAGTGTGGAAATATAGTGGCCCTCTTGAGTGAGTGTGGAAATATAGTGGCCCTCTGGAGTGAGTGTGGAAATATAGTGTCCCTCTGGAGTGAGTGTGGGAAATATAGTGGCCCTCTGGAGTGAGTGTGGAAATATAGTGGCCCTCTTGAGTGAGTGTGGAAATATAGTGGCCCTCTGGAGTGAGTGTGGAAATATAGTGGCCCTCTGGAGTGAGTGTGGAACTATAGTGGCCCTCTGGAGTGAGTGTGGAACTATAGTGGCCCTCTGGAGTGAGTGTGGAAATATAGTGGCCCTCTGGAGTGAGTGTGGAACTATAGTGGCCCTCTGGAGTGAGTGTGGAACTATAGTGGCCCTCTGGAGTGAGTGTGGAAATATAGTGGCCCTCTGGAGTGAGTGTGGAAATATAGTGGCCCTCTGGAGTGAGTGTGGAAATATAGTGGCCCCCTGGAGTGAGTGTGGAAATATAGTGGCCCTCTTGAGTGAGTGTGGAAATATAGTGGCCCTCTTGAGTGAGTGTGGAAATATAGTGGCCCTCTGGAGTGAGTGTGGAAATATAGTGTCCCTCTGGAGTGAGTGTGGGAAATATAGTGGCCCTCTGGAGTGAGTGTGGAAATATAGTGGCCCTCTTGAGTGAGTGTGGAAATATAGTGGCCCTCTGGAGTGAGTGTGGAAATATAGTGGCCCTCTGGAGTGAGTGTGGAAATATAGTGGCCCTCTGGAGTGAGTGTGGAAATATAGTGGCCCTCTTGAGTGAGTGTGGAAATATAGTGGCCCTCTGGAGTGAGTGTGGAAATATAGTGGCCCTCTGGAGTGAGTGTGGAACTATAGTGGCCCTCTGGAGTGAGTGTGGAAATATAGTGGCCCTCTGGAGTGAGTGTGGAAATATAGTGGCCCTCTGGAGTGAGTGTGGAACTATAGTGGCCCTCTGGAGTGAGTGTGGAAATATAGTGGCCCTCTGGAGTGAGTGTGGAAATATAGTGGCCCTCTGGAGTGAGTGTGGAAATATAGTGGCCCTCTGGAGTGAGTGTGGAAATATAGTGGCCCTCTGGAGTGAGTGTGGAACTAGTGGCCCCCTGGAGTGAGTGTGGAACTATAGTGGCCCTCTGGAGTGAGTGTGGAAATATAGTGGCCCTCTGGAGTTAGTGTGGAAATATAGTGGCCCTCTGGAGTGAGTGTGGAAATATAGTGGCCCTCTGGAGTGAGTGTGGAAATATAGTGGCCCTCTGGAGTGAGTGTGGAACTATAGTGGCCCTCTGGAGTGAGTGTGAAAATATAGTGGCCCTCTGGAGTGAGCGTGGAACTATAGTGGCCCTCTGGAGTGAGTGTGGGAAATATAGTGGCCCTCTGGAGTGAGTGTGGAAATATAGTGGCCCTCTGGAGTGAGTGTGGAAATATAGTGGCCCTCTGGAGTGAGTGTGGAAATATAGTGGCCCTCTGGAGTGAGTGTGGAACTATAGTGGCCCTCTGGAGTGAGTGTGGAACTATAGTGGCCCTCTGGAGTGAGTGTGGAAATATAGTGGCCCTCTGGAGTGAGTGTGGAACTATAGTGGCCCTCTGGAGTGAGTGTGGAACTATAGTGGCCCTCTGGAGTGAGTGTGGAAATATAGTGGCCCTCTGGAGTGAGTGTGGAAATATAGTGGCCCTCTGGAGTGAGTGTGGAAATATAGTGCCCCCCTGGAGTGAGTGTGGAAATATAGTGGCCCTCTTGAGTGAGTGTGGAAATATAGTGGCCCTCTTGAGTGAGTGTGGAAATATAGTGGCCCTCTGGAGTGAGTGTGGAAATATAGTGTCCCTCTGGAGTGAGTGTGGGAAATATAGTGGCCCTCTGGAGTGAGTGTGGAAATATAGTGGCCCTCTTGAGTGAGTGTGGAAATATAGTGGCCCTCTGGAGTGAGTGTGGAAATATAGTGGCCCTCTGGAGTGAGTGTGGAACTATAGTGGCCCTCTGGAGTGAGTGTGGAACTATAGTGGCCCTCTGGAGTGAGTGTGGAAATATAGTGGCCCTCTGGAGTGAGTGTGGAACTATAGTGGCCCTCTGGAGTGAGTGTGGAACTATAGTGGCCCTCTGGAGTGAGTGTGGAAATATAGTGGCCCTCTGGAGTGAGTGTGGAAATATAGTGGCCCTCTGGAGTGAGTGTGGAAATATAGTGGCCCCCTGGAGTGAGTGTGGAAATATAGTGGCCCTCTTGAGTGAGTGTGGAAATATAGTGGCCCTCTTGAGTGAGTGTGGAAATATAGTGGCCCTCTGGAGTGAGTGTGGAAATATAGTGTCCCTCTGGAGTGAGTGTGGGAAATATAGTGGCCCTCTGGAGTGAGTGTGGAAATATAGTGGCCCTCTTGAGTGAGTGTGGAAATATAGTGGCCCTCTGGAGTGAGTGTGGAAATATAGTGGCCCTCTGGAGTGAGTGTGGAAATATAGTGGCCCTCTGGAGTGAGTGTGGAAATATAGTGGCCCTCTTGAGTGAGTGTGGAAATATAGTGGCCCTCTGGAGTGAGTGTGGAAATATAGTGGCCCTCTGGAGTGAGTGTGGAACTATAGTGGCCCTCTGGAGTGAGTGTGGAAATATAGTGGCCCTCTGGAGTGAGTGTGGAACTATAGTGGCCCTCTGGAGTGAGTGTGGAAATATAGTGGCCCTCTGGAGTGAGTGTGGAAATATAGTGGCCCTCTGGAGTGAGTGTGGAAATATAGTGGCCCTCTGGAGTGAGTGTGGAACTATAGTGGCCCCCTGGAGTGAGTGTGGAACTATAGTGGCCCCCTGGAGTGAGTGTGGAACTATAGTGGCCCTCTGGAGTGAGTGTGGAAATATAGTGGCCCTCTGGAGTTAGTGTGGAAATATAGTGGCCCTCTGGAGTGAGTGTGGAAATATAGTGGCCCTCTGGAGTGAGTGTGGAAATATAGTGGCCCTCTGGAGTGAGTGTGGAACTATAGTGGCCCTCTGGAGTGAGTGTGAAAATATAGTGGCCCTCTGGAGTGAGCGTGGAACTATAGTGGCCCTCTGGAGTGAGTGTGGGAAATATAGTGGCCCTCTGGAGTGAGTGTGGAAATATAGTGGCCCTCTGGAGTGAGTGTGGAAATATAGTGGCCCTCTGGAGTGAGTGTGGAAATATAGTGGCCCTCTGGAGTGAGTGTGGAAATATAGTGGCCCTCTTGAGTGAGTGTGGAAATATAGTGGCCCTCTGGAGTGAGTGTGGAAATATAGTGGCCCTCTGGAGTGAGTGTGGAAATATAGTGGCCCTCTGGAGTGAGTGTGGGAAATATAGTGGCCCTCTGGAGTGAGTGTGGAAATATAGTGGCCCTCTGGAGTGAGTGTGGAAATATAGTGGCCCTCTTGAGTGAGTGTGGAAATATAGTGGCCCTCTTGAGTGAGTGTGGAAATATAGTGGCCCTCTGGAGTGAGTGTGGAAATATAGTGTCCCTCTGGAGTGAGTGTGGGAAATATAGTGGCCCTCTGGAGTGAGTGTGGAAATATAGTGGCCCTCTGGAGTGAGTGTGGAACTATAGTGGCCCTCTGGAGTGAGTGTGAAAATATAGTGGCCCTCTGGAGTGAGCGTGGAACTATAGTGGCCCTCTGGAGTGAGTGTGGGAAATATAGTGGCCCTCTGGAGTGAGTGTGGAAATATAGTGGCCCTCTGGAGTGAGTGTGGAAATATAGTGGCCCTCTGGAGTGAGTGTGGAAATATAGTGGCCCTCTGGAGTGAGTGTGGAAATATAGTGGCCCTCTGGAGTGAGTGTGGAACTATAGTGGCCCTCTGGAGTGAGTGTGGAACTATAGTGGCCCTCTGGAGTGAGTGTGGAAATATAGTGGCCCTCTGGAGTGAGTGTGGAACTATAGTGGCCCTCTGGAGTGAGTGTGGAACTATAGTGGCCCTCTGGAGTGAGTGTGGAAATATAGTGGCCCTCTGGAGTGAGTGTGGAAATATAGTGGCCCTCTGGAGTGAGTGTGGAAATATAGTGGCCCCCCTGGAGTGAGTGTGGAAATATAGTGGCCCTCTTGAGTGAGTGTGGAAATATAGTGGCCCTCTTGAGTGAGTGTGGAAATATAGTGGCCCTCTGGAGTGAGTGTGGAAATATAGTGTCCCTCTGGAGTGAGTGTGGGAAATATAGTGGCCCTCTGGAGTGAGTGTGGAAATATAGTGGCCCTCTTGAGTGAGTGTGGAAATATAGTGGCCCTCTGGAGTGAGTGTGGAAATATAGTGGCCCTCTGGAGTGAGTGTGGAACTATAGTGGCCCTCTGGAGTGAGTGTGGAACTATAGTGGCCCTCTGGAGTGAGTGTGGAAATATAGTGGCCCTCTGGAGTGAGTGTGGAACTATAGTGGCCCTCTGGAGTGAGTGTGGAACTATAGTGGCCCTCTGGAGTGAGTGTGGAAATATAGTGGCCCTCTGGAGTGAGTGTGGAAATATAGTGGCCCTCTGGAGTGAGTGTGGAAATATAGTGGCCCTCTGGAGTGAGTGTGGAAATATAGTGGCCCTCTTGAGTGAGTGTGGAAATATAGTGGCCCTCTTGAGTGAGTGTGGAAATATAGTGGCCCTCTGGAGTGAGTGTGGAAATATAGTGTCCCTCTGGAGTGAGTGTGGAAATATAGTGGCCCTCTGGAGTGAGTGTGGAAATATAGTGGCCCTCTTGAGTGAGTGTGGAAATATAGTGGCCCTCTGGAGTGAGTGTGGAAATATAGTGGCCCTCTGGAGTGAGTGTGGAAATATAGTGGCCCTCTGGAGTGAGTGTGGAAATATAGTGGCCCTCTTGAGTGAGTGTGGAAATATAGTGGCCCTCTGGAGTGAGTGTGGAAATATAGTGGCCCTCTGGAGTGAGTGTGGAACTATAGTGGCCCTCTGGAGTGAGTGTGGAAATATAGTGGCCCTCTGGAGTGAGT
>NW_027637098.1:0-23684 GCF_951216825.1 Electrona antarctica | reverse complement strand
CACACAGGCAGGCAGGCACATACACGAACGCTGCACGTGCGCCATGAATCCACGTAAATCGAGAACCGTTCATCCCCACAAGTTTGCCCTCTTTTTGGTGGTGGGGGGGATTTATTTACAACTTTTATTAAACAATATCATATTCACGTCTTTAGATTGTGCATTACATTCACCCATTCACACACACATTCATACACCGATTGCGGCGGAAGCCATGCAAGGTACCAACCAGCACATCGGGAGCAATGTGGGGTTCAGTGTCTTGCCCAAGGACACTTCGACATGTAGCCGGGAGGAGCCGGATTCGAACCGCCGACCCATGGATCATTGGACGACCTGCTCTACCTCTTGAGCCACAGTCGCCCCCTGTCGCCCCCTGTTGGTTGGTAGTCATGGCTGCCAGTTCCTATTGGCTGTTGGTAGTCATGTCTTCCAGTTCCTATTGGCTGTTGGTAGTCATGGCTGCCAGTTCCTATTGGCTGTTGGTAGTCATGGCTGCCAGTTCCTATTGGCTGTTGGTAGTCATGGCTGCCAGTTCCTATTGGCTGTTGGTAGTCATGTCTTCCAGTTCCTATTGGCTGTTGGTAGTCATGTCTTCCAGTTCCTATTGGCTGTTGGTAGTCATGTCTTCCAGTTCCTATTGGCTGTTGGTAGTCATGGCTGCCAGTTCCTATTGGCTGTTGGTAGTCATGTCTTCCAGTTCCTATTGGCTGTTGGTAGTCATGTCTTCCAGTTCCTATTGGCTGTTGGTAGTCATGTCTTCCAGTTCCTATTGGCTGTTGGTAGTCATGTCTTCCAGTTCCTATTGGCTGTTGGTAGTCATGTCTTCCAGTTCCTATTGGCTGCAGCCAATAGGAACCTCTCCTTGGCTGCGTCTCACCTCTCCTTGGCTGCGGCTCACCGCTCCTTGGCTGCGGCTCACCGCTCCTTGGCTGCGGCTCACCTCTCCTTGGCTGCGTCTCACCTCTCCTTGGCTGCGTCTCACCTTGGCTGCGGCTCACCGCTCCTTGGCTGCGGCTCACCTCTCCTTGGCTGCGGCTCACCTTGGCTGCGGCTCACCGCTCCTTGGCTGCGGCTCACCGCTCCTTGGCTGCGGCTCACCTCTCCTTGGCTGCGGCTCACCTCTCCTTGGCTCACCGCTCCTTGGCTGCGGCTCACCTCTCCTTGGCTGCGGCTCACCGCTCCTTGGCTGCGGCTCACCGCTCCTTGGCTGCGGCTCACCTCTCCTTGGCTGCGGCTCACCGCTCCTTGGCTGCGGCTCACCGCTCCTTGGCTGCGGCTCACCGCTCCTTGGCCGCGGCTCACCGCTCCTTGGCCGCAGCTCACCGCTCCTTGGCTGCGGCTCACCTCTCCTTGGCTGCGGCTCACCGCTCCTTGGCTGCGGCTCACCGCTCCTTGGCCGCGGCTCACCGCTCCTTGGCCGCAGCTCACCGCTCCTTGGCTGCGGCTCACCGCTCCTTGGCCGCGGCTCACCGCTCCTTGGCCGCAGCTCACCGCTCCTTGGCTGCGGCTCACCGCTCCTTGGCCGCAGCTCACCGCTCCTTGGCTGCGGCTCACCTCTCCTTGGCTGCGGCTCACCGCTCCTTGGCTGCGGCTCACCGCCCTTGGCTGCGGCTCACCGCTCCTTGGCTGCAGCTCACCGCTCCTTGGCTGCAGCTCACCGCTCCTTGGCTGCGGCTCAGCGCTCCTTGGCTGCGGCTCACCGCTCCTTGGCTGCGGCTCACCGCTCCTTGGCTGCGGCTCACCTCTCCTTGGCTGCGTCTCACCTCTCCTTGGCTGCGTCTCACCTTGGCTGCGGCTCACCGCTCCTTGGCTGCGGCTCACCGCTCCTTGGCTGCGGCTCACCGCTCCTTGGCTGCGGCTCACCGCTCCTTGGCTGCGGCTCACCGCTCCTTGGCTGCGGCTCACCTCTCCTTGGCTGCGGCTCACCGCTCCTTGGCTGCGGCTCACCTCTCCTTGGCTGCGGCTCACCGCTCCTTGGCTGCGGCTCACCTCTCCTTGGCTGCGGCTCACCGCTCCTTGGCTGCGGCTCACCTCTCCTTGGCTGCGGCTCACCGCTCCTTGGCTGCGGCTCACCTCTCCTTGGCTGCGTCTCACCTCTCCTTGGCTGCGTCTCACCTTGGCTGCGGCTCACCGCTCCTTGGCTGCGGCTCACCGCTCCTTGGCTGCGGCTCACCTCTCCTTGGCTGCGGCTCACCTTGGCTGCGGCTCACCGCTCCTTGGCTGCGGCTCACCGCTCCTTGGCTGCGGCTCACCTCTCCTTGGCTGCGGCTCACCTCTCCTTGGCTCACCTCTCCTTGGCTCACCTCTCCTTGGCTGCGGCTCACCTCTCCTTGGCTGCGGCTCACCTCTCCTTGGCTGCGGCTCACCTCTCCTTGGCTGCGGCTCACCTCTCCTTGGCTGCGGCTCACCTCTCCTTGGCTGCGGCTCACCTCTCCTTGGCTGCGGCTCACCGCTCCTTGGCTGCGGCTCACCTCTCCTTGGCTGCGGCTCACCGCTCCTTGGCTGCGGCTCACCGCTCCTTGGCTGCGGCTCACCGCTCCTTGGCTGCGGCTCACCGCTCCTTGGCTGCGGCTCACCTCTCCTTGGCCGCAGCTCACCGCTCCTTGGCTGCGGCTCAGCGCTCCTTGGCTGCGGCTCACCGCTCCTTGGCTGCGGCTCACCTCTCCTTGGCTGCGGCTCACCGCTCCTTGGCTGCAGCTCACCTCTCCTTGGCTGCGGCTCACCTCTCCTTGGCTGCAGCTCACCGCTCCTTGGCTGCAGCTCACCGCTCCTTGGCTGCAGCTCACCGCTCCTTGGCTGCGGTTCACCGCTCCTTGGCTGCGGCTCACCGCTCCTTGGCTGCGGCTCACCGCCCTTGGCTGCGGCTCACCGCTCCTTGGCTGCGGCTCACCGCTCCTTGGCTGCGGCTCACCTCTCCTTGGCTGCGGCTCACCGCTCCTTGGCTGTGGCTCACCGCTCCTTGGCTGTGGCTCACCTCTCCTTGGCTGCGGCTCACCTCTCCTTGGCTGTGGCTCACCGCTCCTTGGCTGTGGCTCACCTCTCCTTGGCTGCGGCTCACCTTGGCTGCGGCTCACCGCTCCTTGGCTGTGGCTCACCGCTCCTTGGCTGTGGCTCACCTCTCCTTGGCTGCGGCTCACCGCCCTTGGCTGCGGCTCAGCGCTCCTTGGCCGCAGCTCACCGCTCCTTGGCCGCGGCTCAGCGCTCCTTGGCTGCGGCTCAGCGCTCCTTGGCTGCGGCTCACCACTCCTTGGCTGCGGCTCACCGCTCCTTGGCTGCGGCTCACCGCCCTTGGCTGCGGCTCACCGCTCCTTGGCTGCGGCTCACCGCTCCTTGGCTGCGGCTCACCTCTCCTTGGCTGCGGCTCACCGCTCCTTGGCTGTGGCTCACCGCTCCTTGGCTGTGGCTCACCTCTCCTTGGCTGCGGCTCACCTCTCCTTGGCTGTGGCTCACCGCTCCTTGGCTGTGGCTCACCTCTCCTTGGCTGCGGCTCACCTTGGCTGCGGCTCACCGCTCCTTGGCTGTGGCTCACCGCTCCTTGGCTGTGGCTCACCTCTCCTTGGCTGCGGCTCACCGCCCTTGGCTGCGGCTCAGCGCTCCTTGGCCGCAGCTCACCGCTCCTTGGCCGCGGCTCAGCGCTCCTTGGCTGCGGCTCAGCGCTCCTTGGCTGCGGCTCAGCGCTCCTTGGCTGCGGCTCACCGCTCCTTGGCTGCGGCTCAGCGCTCCTTGGCTGCGGCTCAGCGCTCCTTGGCCGCGGCTCAGCGCTCCTTGGCCGCGGCTCAGCGCTCCTTGGCTGCGGCTCAGCGCTCCTTGGCTGCGGCTCACCGCTCCTTGGCTGCGGCTCAGCGCTCCTTGGCTGCGGCTCACCTCTCCTTGGCTGCGGCTCACCGCTCCTTGGCTGCGGCTCAGCGCTCCTTGGCTGCGGCTCACCGCTCCTTGGCTGCGGCTCACCTCTCCTTGGCTGCGGCTCACCGCTCCTTGGCTGCGGCTCACCTCTCCTTGGCTGCGGCTCACCGCTCCTTGGCTGCGGCTCACCGCTCCTTGGCTGCGGCTCACCTCTCCTTGGCTGCAGCTCACCGCTCCTTGGCTGCAGCTCACCGCTCCTTGGCTGCGGCTCACCGCTCCTTGGCTGCGGTTCACCGCTCCTTGGCTGCGGCTCACCGCTCCTTGGCTGCGGCTCACCGCCCTTGGCTGCGGCTCACCGCTCCTTGGCTGCGGCTCACCGCTCCTTGGCTGCGGTTCACCGCTCCTTGGCTGCGGCTCACCGCTCCTTGGCTGCGGCTCACCGCCCTTGGCTGCGGCTCACCGCTCCTTGGCTGCGGCTCACCGCTCCTTGGCTGCGGCTCACCTCTCCTTGGCTGCGGCTCACCGCTCCTTGGCTGTGGCTCACCGCTCCTTGGCTGTGGCTCACCTCTCCTTGGCTGCGGCTCACCTCTCCTTGGCTGTGGCTCACCGCTCCTTGGCTGTGGCTCACCTCTCCTTGGCTGCGGCTCACCGCTCCTTGGCTGTGGCTCACCGCTCCTTGGCTGCGGCTCACCTCTCCTTGGCTGTGGCTCACCGCTCCTTGGCTGTGGCTCACCTCTCCTTGGCTGCGGCTCACCGCTCCTTGGCTGCGGCTCACCGCTCCTTGGCTGTGGCTCACCTCTCCTTGGCTGCGGCTCACCTCTCCTTGGCTGTGGCTCACCGCTCCTTGGCTGTGGCTCACCTCTCCTTGGCTGCGGCTCACCTCTCCTTGGCTGTGGCTCACCGCTCCTTGGCTGTGGCTCACCTCTCCTTGGCTGCGGCTCACCGCTCCTTGGCTGCGGCTCACCGCTCCTTGGCTGTGGCTCACCTCTCCTTGGCTGCGGCTCACCTCTCCTTGGCTGTGGCTCACCGCTCCTTGGCTGTGGCTCACCTCTCCTTGGCTGCGGCTCACCGCTCCTTGGCTGTGGCTCACCTCTCCTTGGCTGCGGCTCACCGCTCCTTGGCTGTGGCTCACCGCTCCTTGGCTGCGGCTCACCTCTCCTTGGCTGCGGCTCACCGCCCTTGGCTGCGGCTCACCGCTCCTTGGCTGCGGCTCACCGCTCCTTGGCTGCGGCTCACCGCCCTTGGCTGCGGCTCACCGCTCCTTGGCTGCAGCTCACCTCTCCTTGGCTGCGGCTCACCTCTCCTTGGCTGCAGCTCACCGCTCCTTGGCTGCAGCTCACCGCTCCTTGGCTGCAGCTCACCGCTCCTTGGCTGCGGTTCACCGCTCCTTGGCTGCGGCTCACCTCTCCTTGGCTGCAGCTCACCTCTCCTTGGCTGCGGCTCACCGCTCCTTGGCTGCGGCTCACCGCTCCTTGGCTGCGGCTCACCGCTCCTTGGCTGCGGCTCACCTTGGCTGCGGCTCACCGCTCCTTGGCTGCGGCTCACCGCTCCTTGGCTGCGGCTCACCTTGGCTGCGGCTCACCTTGGCTGCGGCTCACCGCTCCTTGGCTGCGGCTCACCGCTCCTTGGCTGCGGCTCACCTTGGCTGCGGCTCACCACTCCTTGGCTGCGGCTCACCGCTCCTTGGCTGCGGCTCACCTTGGCTGCGGCTCACCACTCCTTGGCTGCGGCTCACCGCTCCTTGGCTGCGTCTCACCTCTCCTTGGCTGCGGCTCACCTTGGCTGCGGCTCACCTCTCCTTGGCTGCGGCTCACCGCTCCTTGGCTGCGGCTCACCGCTCCTTGGCTGCGGCTCACCGCTCCTTGGCTGCGGCTCACCGCTCCTTGGCTGCGGCTCACCGCTCCTTGGCTGCGGCTCACCTCTCCTTGGCTGCAGCTCACCTCTCCTTGGCTGCAGCTCACCTCTCCTTGGCTCACCGCTCCTTGGCTGCGGCTCACCTCTCCTTGGCTGCAGCTCACCTCTCCTTGGCTCACCGCTCCTTGGCTGCGGCTCACCTCTCCTTGGCTGCAGCTCACCGCTCCTTGGCTGCGGCTCACCGCTCCTTGGCTGCGGCTCACCGCTCCTTGGCTGCGGCTCACCTTGGCTGCGGCTCACCGCTCCTTGGCTGCGGCTCACCGCTCCTTGGCTGCGGCTCACCTCTCCTTGGCTGCGGCTCACCTTGGCTGCGGCTCACCGCTCCTTGGCTGCGGCTCACCGCTCCTTGGCTGCGGCTCACCTTGGCTGCGGCTCACCTCTCCTTGGCTGCGGCTCACCTCTCCTTGGCTGCGGCTCACCGCTCCTTGGCTGCGGCTCACCTCTCCTTGGCTGCGGCTCACCGCTCCTTGGCTGCGGCTCACCGCTCCTTGGCTGCGGCTCACCTTGGCTGCGGCTCACCGCTCCTTGGCTGCGGCTCACCGCTCCTTGGCTGCGGCTCACCTTGGCTGCGGCTCACCGCTCCTTGGCTGACTTTATATGGCTTTATGTATAGTATATATGTATAGTTTCATTAATAGATATTCCACTGTTACGTTCTTAGCTCATGTATGTTTCATGATAACTACTTTGTATGTATGTGATGTACTGCCATGCTTTTTGTTCTTGCTTAATGTAAGGATTAAGAGCGTCTAATAAATGATCATCATCTTCATCATCCTGTTCTTAGCGAGCTGCTTGAGGGCCAGTTCACCCACACTTGACCATTTCCAACTTGCATCGTTCCCAAGAAGGCACATATAGTTATAGGACTAGGCCTAATTATTACAAAATATACATCAACCACTTCAGCTCTGTAAACATTTCAGCCATTAGAAATGTGCACGCGCACGCACGCACGCACACACGCACGCACACACGCACACACACACACACACTGCGTGCAAAGCCTCTAGCAGGGCTTTGTGTTTAAATCAAGTCTTTCTGTTCTGTTCAAGGTCCCTCTCCTCCCCCCTCCCCCCCTCCGCCCCCCTCTCCTCCCCCCTCCCACCATTCCCCCCCCCCCTCTCCCTCCCCCCCTCTCCTGAAGACTTAATGGCTGAGTAGGGTGTCCACTGCACTGTGTGTGTGCGTGCGTGCGTGCGTGTGTGTGTATGTGCGTTTGCGTGTGCCCGCGTGTGTGCGGGAGGGGGAGGGGGCAAGGCGGGGGGTGGGGGAGGGGGGGGGGGGGGGTCCCAAGGTTACGGATGGAAAAGTGCACCTCTTTTTTCCCTGTCTTCTTTACGAGGACAGTCGGTCCGCTGCAGGGCGGTGGTTTGAAATGTCGCTCGCTCTCGTTTTGTGGGCGTTCAAAATAAAAGCTGAGAATAGACATTTGGGGGGGGGGGGGGGGGGGGGGGGGTCTCCAGGCTGTGCACGCAGACAACCTCACATGCTCCGAAAATATATACTATAATAACATCTGCCACTGAAATTAGGGTGACTTGATTGATTGTCATAAAAAGGACCTGTCAGCTCAAACCCACAAGCAATACATCGTTTTCAAGAGACAAACATTACAAAGTTATATTAAAAAAAAAAAACTTCCCATTCTAATTGTGTTTGTCTTATATCTAAATGTTTTGCAATTTGTCATAGAATCCTTCACGGCTTTAACCCATTCTGGTCGGGAACCCCTTTTGGTGTTTTAATCGTTATGTTATAATTTAGCTGTTGAAAAATAGCAGATCTACAAGCTCATAGCGAGCTTGTAGGTCTGCAATTTTTGAAAAATCGTGAAAAAGCGGCACAAATCTTTGAATATATATTCTTTCAGAAGACTTAAATTTTTTTTATTTCGACGTCAGGCCTAAATGGGTTAAAGCTGCTATAAGCAAATATGTCAACATTTTATTGTTTTTTTTCTTTTTTTTTTTTTTTCAGCCAGCGATGGGTAGAACCCTCCCAAAAGAAAAGGTAGTCTCTGACACATCTAGGGGCCGCAAACTGCATTCAAAGATGTTCCTTAAAGCTTTTGTCATAATTGGTCGGGAAAAAAACCGGTCGAAATGACTAACCAATCTGGAAGTAGACAGGCAAATTGACCAATGACAAAGCTTCTATAGGAAAATCTTTGAAAGCAGATTGCGGCCCCTAGATGTGTCACAGAGACTACATTTTTTGGGAGGGAGTGTTCTACCCATTGCTGTCTGAATAAATAAATATAGATACAGGCCAATGAAAGCACCATATATAGAGATACAGGCCAATGAAAGCACCATATATAGAGATACAGGCCAATGAAAGCACCATATATAGAGATACAGGCCAATGAAAGCACCATATAGAGAGATACAGGCCAATGGAAGCACCATATATAGAGATACAGGCCATTGAAAGCAGCAGATAGAGATACAGGCCAATGAAAGCACCATATATAGAGATACAGGCCATTGAAAGCAGCAGATAGAGATACAGGCCAATGAAAGCACCATATATAGAGATACAGGCCAATGAAAGCACCATATATAGAGATACAGGCCATTGAAAGCAGCAGATATAGAGATACAGGCCATTGAAAGCACCATATATAGAGATACAGGCCAATGAAAGCAGCAGATAGAGATACAGGCCATTGAAAGCACCATATATAGAGATACAGGCCATTGAAAGCAGCAGATATAGAGATACAGGCCATTGAAAGCACCATATATAGAGATACAGGCCAATGAAAGCAGCAGATATAGAGATACAGGCCATTGAAAGCAGCATATAGAGATACAGGCCATTGAAAGCACCATATATAGAGATACAGGCCATTGAAAGCAGCAGATATAGAGATACAGGCCATTGAAAGCACCATATATAGAGATACAGGCCAATGAAAGCAGCAGATATAGAGATACAGGCCATTGAAAGCAGCATATAGAGATACAGGCCATTGAAAGCACCATATATAGAGATACAGGCCATTGAAAGCAGCAGATAGAGATACAGGCCATTGAAAGCAGCAGATAGAGATACAGGCTATTGAAAGCAGCAGATAGAGATACAGGCCATTGAAAGCAGCAGATAGAGATACAGGCCATTGAAAGCAGCAGATAGAGATACAGGCGAATGAAAGCAGCAGATAGAGATACAGGCCATTGAAAGCAGCAGATAGAGATACAGGCCATTGAAAGCAGCAGATAGAGATACAGGCCATTGAAAGCAGCAGATAGAGATACAGGCCATTGAAAGCAGCAGATAGAGATACAGGCCATTGAAAGCAGCAGATAGAGATACAGGCGAATGAAAGCAGCAGATAGAGATACAGGCCATTGAAAGCAGCAGATAGAGATACAGGCCATTGAAAGCAGCATATAGAGATACAGGCCATTGAAAGCAGTATATATATAGAGATACAGGCCATTGAACGCAGCAGATAGAGATACAGGCCATTGAAAGCAGCAGATAGAGATACAGGCCATTGAAAGCAGCAGATAGAGATACAGGCCAATGAAAGCAGCAGATAGAGATACAGGCCAATGAAAGCAGCAGATAGAGATACAGGCCATTGAAAGCAGCAGATAGAGATACAGGCCAATGAAAGCAGCAGATAGAGATACAGGCCATTGAAAGCAGTATATATATAGAGATACAGGCCAATGAAAGCAGCATATAGAGATACAGGCCATTGAAAGCAGCAGATAGAGATACAGGCCATTGACAGCAGCAGATAGAGATACAGGCCATTGACAGCAGCAGATAGAGATACAGGCCATTGAAAGCAGCAGATAGAGATACAGGCCATTGAAAGCAGCAGATAGAGATACAGGCCATTGAAAGCAGCAGATAGAGATACAGGCCATTGAAAGCAGCAGATAGAGATACAGGCCATTGAAAGCAGCAGATAGAGATACAGACCAATGAAAGCAGCAGATAGAGATACAGGCCATTGAAAGCAGCAGATAGAGATACAGGCCATTGAAAGCAGCAGATAGAGATACAGGCCATTGAAAGCAGCAGATAGAGATACAGGCCATTGAAAGCAGCAGATAGAGATACAGGCCATTGAAAGCAGCAGATAGAGATACAGGCCAATGAAAGCAGCAGATAGAGATACAGGCCATTGAAAGCAGCAGATAGAGATACAGGCCATTGAAAGCAGCAGATAGAGATACAGGCCATTGAAAGCAGCAGATAGAGATACAGGCCATTGAAAGCAGCAGATAGAGATACAGGCCATTGAAAGCAGCAGATAGAGATACAGGCCATTGAAAGCAGCAGATAGAGATACAGGCCATTGAAAGCAGCAGATAGAGATACAGGCCATTGAAAGCAGCAGATAGAGATACAGGCCATTGAAAGCAGCAGATAGAGATACAGGCCATTGAAAGCAGCAGATATAGAGATACAGGCCATTGAAATACAGGCCATAAATAGAGATACAGGCCAATGAAAGCAGCAGATAGAGATACAGGCCATTGAAATACAGGCCATATATAGAGATACAGGCCATTGAAAGCAGCAGATAGAGATACAGGCCATTGAAAGCAGCAGATAGAGATACAGGCCAATGAAAGCAGCAGATAGAGATACAGGCCATTGAAAGCAGCAGATAGAGATACAGGCCATTGAAAGCAGCAGATATAGAGATACAGGCCATTGAAAGCAGCAGATAGAGATACAGGCCAATGAAAGCAGCAGATAGAGATACAGGCCATTGAAAGCAGTATATATATAGAGATACAGGCCAATGAAAGCAGCATATAGAGATACAGGCCATTGAAAGCAGTATATATATAGAGATACAGGCCATTGAACGCAGCAGATAGAGATACAGGCCAATGAAAGCAGCAGATAGAGATACAGGCCATTGAAAGCAGCAGATAGAGATACAGGCCATTGAAAGCAGCAGATAGAGATACAGGCCATTGAAAGCAGCAGATAGAGATACAGGCCATTGAAAGCAGCAGATAGAGATACAGGCCAATGAAAGCAGCAGATAGAGATACAGGCCAATGAAAGCAGCAGATAGAGATACAGGCCATTGAAAGCAGCAGATAGAGATACAGGCCATTGAAAGCAGCAGATAGCGATACAGGCCATTGAAAGCAGCAGATAGAGATACAGGCCATTGAAAGCAGCAGATAGAGATACAGGCCATTGAAAGCAGCAGATATAGAGATACAGGCCATTGAAAGCAGCAGATAGAGATACAGGCGAATGAAAGCAGCAGATAGAGATACAGGCCATTGAAAGCAGCAGATAGAGATACAGGCCATTGAAAGCAGCAGATATAGAGATACAGGCCATTGAAAGCAGTATATATATAGAGATACAGGCCATTGAACGCAGCAGATAGAGATACAGGCCATTGAAAGCAGCAGATAGAGATACAGGCCATTGAAAGCAGCAGATAGAGATACAGGCCAATGAAAGCAGCAGATAGAGATACAGGCCAATGAAAGCAGCAGATAGAGATACAGGCCATTGAAAGCAGCAGATAGAGATACAGGCCAATGAAAGCAGCAGATAGAGATACAGACCATTGAAAGCAGTATATATATAGAGATACAGGCCAATGAAAGCAGCATATAGAGATACAGGCCATTGAAAGCAGTATATATATAGAGATACAGGCCATTGAACGCAGCAGATAGAGATACAGGCCATTGACAGCAGCAGATAGAGATACAGGCCATTGAAAGCAGCAGATATAGAGATACAGGCCATTGAAAGCAGCAGATATAGAGATACAGGCCATTGAAAGCAGCAGATAGAGATGCAGGCCATTGAAAGCAGCAGATAGAGATACAGGCCATTGAAAGCAGCAGATAGAGATACAGGCCATTGAAAGCAGCAGATAGAGATACAGGCCATTGAAAGCAGCAGATAGAGATACAGGCCAATGAAAGCAGCAGATAGAGATACAGGCCAATGAAAGCAGCAGATAGAGATACAGGCCATTGAAAGCAGCATATAGAGATACAGGCCATTGAAAGCAGCATATAGAGATACAGGCCAATGAAAGCAGCAGATATAGAGATACAGGCCATTGAAAGCAGCAGATAGAGATACAGGCCAATGAAAGCAGCAGATAGAGATACAGGCCATTGAAAGCAGCAGATAGAGATACAGGCCATTGAAAGCAGCAGATAGAGATACAGGCCATTGAAAGCAGCAGATAGAGATACAGGCCAATGAAAGCAGCAGATAGAGATACAGGCCATTGAAAGCAGCAGATAGAGATACAGGCCATTGAAAGCAGCAGATAGAGATACAGGCCATTGAAAGCAGCAGATAGAGATACAGGCCATTGAAAGCAGCAGATAGAGATACAGGCCAATGAAAGCAGCAGATAGAGATACAGGCCAATGAAAGCAGCAGATAGAGATACAGGCCATTGAAAGCAGCAGATAGAGATACAGGCCATTGAAAGCAGCAGATAGAGATACAGGCCATTGAAAGCAGCAGATAGAGATACAGGCCATTGAAAGCAGCAGATAGAGATACAGGCCATTGAAAGCAGCAGATAGAGATACAGGCCATTGAAAGCAGCAGATAGAGATACAGGCCAATGAAAGCAGCAGATAGAGATACAGGCCATTGAAAGCAGCAGATAGAGATACAGGCCATTGAAAGCAGCAGATATAGAGATACAGGCCATATATAGAGATACAGGCCAATGAAAGCAGCAGATAGAGATACAGGCCATTGAAAGCAGCAGATAGAGATACAGGCCATTGAAAGCAGCAGATATAGAGATACAGGCCATTGAAAGCAGCAGATATAGAGATACAGGCCACATATAGAGATACAGGCCATTGAAAGCAGCAGATAGAGATACAGGCCATTGAAAGCAGCAGATATAGAGATACAGGCCATTGAAAGCAGCAGATATAGAGATACAGGCCACATATAGAGATACAGGCCATTGAAAGCAGCAGATAGAGATACAGGCCATTGAAAGCAGCAGATATAGAGATACAGGCCATTGAAAGCAGCAGATATAGAGATACAGGCCACATATAGAGATACAGGCCATTGAAAGCAGCAGATAGAGATACAGGCCGTTGAAAGCAGCAGATAGAGATACAGGCCAATGAAAGCAGCAGATAGAGATACAGGCCATTGAAAGCAGCAGATATAGAGATACAGGCCATTGAAAGCAGCAGATAGAGATACAGGCCAATGAAAAAAGCAGATAGAGATACAGGCCATTGAAACCAGCAGATAGAGATACAGGCCATTGAAAGCAGAAGATAGAGATACAGGCCATTGAAAGCAGCAGATAGAGATACAGGCCAATGAAAGCAGCAGATAGAGATACAGGCCAATGAAAGCAGCAGATAGAGATACAGGCCATTGAAAGCAGCAGATAGAGATACAGGCCATTGAAAGCAGCAGATAGAGATACAGGCCAATGAAAGCAGCATATAGAGATACAGGCCATTGAAAGCAGCAGATATAGAGATACAGGCCATTGAAATAGAGGCCATATATAGAGATACAGGCCAATGAAAGCAGCATATAGAGATACAGGCCATTGAAAGCAGCAGATAGAGATACAGGCCATTGAAAGCAGCAGATATAGAGATACAGGCCATTGAAAGCAGCAGATAGAGATACAGGCCATTGAAAGCAGCAGATAGAGATACAGGCCATTGAAAGCAGTATATATATAGAGATACAGGCCATTGAACGCAGCAGATAGAGATACAGGCCATTGAAAGCAGTATATATAGAGATACAGGCCATTGAAAGCAGCAGATAGAGATACAGGCCATTGAAAGCAGTATATATAGAGATACAGGACATTGAAAGCAGCAGATAGAGATACAGGCCATTGAAAGCAGCAGATAGAGATACAGGCCATTGAAAGCAGCAGATAGAGATACAGGCCATTGAAAGCAGTATATATAGAGATACAGGACATTGAAAGCAGCAGATAGAGATACAGGCCATTGAAAGCAGCAGATAGAGATACAGGCCATTGAAAGCAGCAGATAGAGATACAGGCCATTGAAAGCAGTATATATATAGAGATACAGGCCATTGAACGCAGCAGATAGAGATACAGGCCATTGAAAGCAGCATATATAGAGATACAGGCCAATGAAAGCAGCAGATAGAGATACAGGCCATTGAAAGCAACATATATAGAGATACAGGCCATTGAAAGCAGCAGATAGAGATACAGGCCATTGAAAGCAGCAGATATAGAGATACAGGCCATTGAAAGCACCATATATAGAGATACAGGCCATTGAAAGCAGCAGATAGAGATACAGGCCATTGAAAGCAGCAGATAGAGATACAGGCCAATGAAAGCAGCAGATAGAGATACAGGCCATTGAAAGCAGCAGATAGAGATACAGGCCATTGAAAGCAGCAGATAGAGATACAGGCCATTGAAAGCAGCAGATAGAGATACAGGCCATTGAAAGCAGCAGATAGAGATACAGGCCAATGAAAGCAGCAGATAGAGATACAGGCCATTGAAAGCAGCAGATAGAGATAGAGGCCATTGAAAGCAGCAGATAGAGATACAGGCCATTGAAAGCAGCAGATAGAGATACATGCCATTGAAAGCAGCAGATAGAGATACAGGCCATTGAAAGCAGCAGATAGAGATACAGGCCATTGAAAGCAGCAGATAGAGATACAGGCCAATGAAAGCAGCAGATAGAGATACAGGCCATTGAAAGCAGCAGATAGAGATACAGGCCAATGAAAGCAGCAGATAGAGATACAGGCCATTGAAAGCAGCATATATAGAGATACAGGCCAATGAAAGCAGCAGATATAGAGATACAGGCCATTGAAAGCAGCAGATAGAGATACAGGCCATTGAAAGCAGCATATTTAGAGATACAGGCCAATGAAAGCAGCAGATAGAGATACAGGCCAATGAAAGCAGCAGATAGAGATACAGGCCAATGAAAGCAGCAGATATAGAGATACAGGCCAATGAAAGCAGCAGATAGAGATACAGGCCATTGAAAGCAGCAGATAGAGATACAGGCGAATGAAAGCAGCAGATAGAGATACAGGCCATTGAAAGCAGTATATATATAGAGATACAGGCCATTGAACGCAGCAGATAGAGATACAGGCCATTGAAAGCAGCAGATAGAGATACAGGCCATTGAAAGCAGCAGATAGAGATACAGGCCAATGAAAGCAGCAGATATAGAGATACAGGCCATTGAAAGCAGCAGATAGAGATACAGGCCAATGAAAGCAGCAGATAGAGATACAGGCCAATGAAAGCAGCAGATAGAGATACAGGCCATTGAAAGCAGTATATATATATAGAGATACAGGCCAATGAAAGCAGCATATAGAGATACAGGCCATTGAAAGCAGTATATATATAGAGATACAGGCCATTGAACGCAGCAGATAGAGATACAGGCCATTGACAGCAGCAGATAGAGATACAGGCCATTGAAAGCAGCAGATATAGAGATACAGGCCATTGAAAGCAGCAGATATAGAGATACAGGCCATTGAAAGCAGCAGATAGAGATACAGGCCATTGAAAGCAGCAGATAGAGATACAGGCCATTGAAAGCAGCAGATAGAGATACAGGCCATTGAAAGCAGCAGATAGAGATACAGGCCATTGAAAGCAGCAGATAGAGATACAGGCCAATGAAAGCAGCAGATAGAGATACAGGCCAATGAAAGCAGCAGATAGAGATACAGGCCATTGAAAGCAGCAGATAGAGATACAGGCCATTGAAAGCAGCAGATAGAGATACAGGCCAATGAAAGCAGCAGATAGAGATACAGGCCATTGAAAGCAGCAGATAGAGATAGAGGCCATTGAAAGCAGCAGATAGAGATACAGGCCATTGAAAGCAGCAGATAGAGATACAGGCCATTGAAAGCAGCATAGAGATACAGGCCATTGAAAGCAGCAGATAGAGATACAGGCCAATGAAAGCAGCAGATAGAGATACAGGCCAATGAAAGCAGCAGATAGAGATACAGGCCATTGAAAGCAGCAGATAGAGATACAGGCCAATGAAAGCAGCAGATAGAGATACAGGCCATTGAAAGCAGCAGATAGAGAGATACAGGCCATTGAAAGCAGCAGATATAGAGATACAGGCCATTGAAAGCACCATATATAGAGATACAGGCCATTGAAAGCAGCAGATAGAGATACAGGCCATTGAAAGCAGCAGATAGAGATACAGGCCAATGAAAGCAGCAGATAGAGATACAGGCCATTGAAAGCAGCAGATATAGAGATACAGGCCATTGAAAGCACCATATATAGAGATACAGGCCATTGAAAGCAGCAGATAGAGATACAGGCCATTGAAAGCAGCAGATAGAGATACAGGCCAATGAAAGCAGCAGATAGAGATACAGGCCATTGAAAGCAGCAGATAGAGATACAGGCCATTGAAAGCAGCAGATAGAGATACAGGCCATTGAAAGCAGCAGATAGAGATACAGGCCAATGAAAGCAGCAGATAGAGATACAGGCCATTGAAAGCAGCAGATAGAGATAGAGGCCATTGAAAGCAGCAGATAGAGATACAGGCCATTGAAAGCAGCAGATAGAGATACAGGCCATTGAAAGCAGCAGATAGAGATACAGGCCATTGAAAGCAGCAGATAGAGATACAGGCCATTGAAAGCAGCAGATAGAGATACAGGCCAATGAAAGCAGCAGATAGAGATACAGGCCAATGAAAGCAGCAGATAGAGATACAGGCCATTGAAAGCAGCAGATAGAGATACAGGCCAATGAAAGCAGCAGATAGAGATACAGGCCATTGAAAGCAGCATATATAGAGATACAGGCCAATGAAAGCAGCAGATATAGAGATACAGGCCATTGAAAGCAGCAGATAGAGATACAGGCCATTGAAAGCAGCATATTTAGAGATACAGGCCAATGAAAGCAGCAGATAGAGATAAAGGCCAATGAAAGCAGCAGATAGAGATACAGGCCAATGAAAGCAGCAGATAGAGATACAGGCCAATGAAAGCAGCAGATATAGAGATACAGGCCAATGAAAGCAGCAGATAGAGATACAGGCCATTGAAAGCAGCAGATAGAGATACAGGCGAATGAAAGCAGCAGATAGAGATACAGGCCATTGAAAGCAGTATATATATAGAGATACAGGCCATTGAACGCAGCAGATAGAGATACAGGCCATTGAAAGCAGCAGATAGAGATACAGGCCATTGAAAGCAGCAGATAGAGATACAGGCCAATGAAAGCAGCAGATATAGAGATACAGGCCATTGAAAGCAGCAGATAGAGATACAGGCCAATGAAAGCAGCAGATAGAGATACAGGCCAATGAAAGCAGCAGATAGAGATACAGGCCAATGAAAGCAGCAGATAGAGATACAGGCCATTGAAAGCAGTATATATATATAGAGATACAGGCCAATGAAAGCAGCATATAGAGATACAGGCCATTGAAAGCAGTATATATATAGAGATACAGGCCATTGAACGCAGCAGATAGAGATACAGGCCATTGACAGCAGCAGATAGAGATACAGGCCATTGAAAGCAGCAGATATAGAGATACAGGCCATTGAAAGCAGCAGATATAGAGATACAGGCCATTGAAAGCAGCAGATAGAGATACAGGCCATTGAAAGCAGCAGATAGAGATACAGGCCATTGAAAGCAGCAGATAGAGATACAGGCCATTGAAAGCAGCAGATAGAGATACAGGCCATTGAAAGCAGCAGATAGAGATACAGGCCAATGAAAGCAGCAGATAGAGATACAGGCCAATGAAAGCAGCAGATAGAGATACAGGCCATTGAAAGCAGCAGATAGAGATACAGGCCATTGAAAGCAGCAGATAGAGATACAGGCCATTGAAAGCAGCAGATAGAGATACAGGCCATTGAAAGCAGCAGATAGAGATACAGGCCATTGAAATACAGGCCATATATAGAGATACAGGCCAATGAAAGCAGCAGATAGAGATACAGGCCATTGAAATAGAATAGAACTTTATTGTCACATCACATGAATTACAAGTAAAACAGTGGGTGAAAAGCATTGTAGTGCAGCTTGAAACAACAACAGCAGTTGAAAGTGCAAAAAAGTGCTAAAAACCTTAAGAACGTTTGATTACAAACCTAACGACACTCATATTAATAAATAGATAAAGATAAAAAAGATAATTAAGTCCAGTGTGTCCTACACTACTGCTTATTTAGCAGTCTCACTACCGTGGGGAAAAAACTGTTTAGTGTCCTATTGGTGGTACTTGGGATGCTAAGAAACCGTTTACCAGGGCGAGGGTTTCTGCAGGCCTTGAAGAGTTTATGGCTGGGGTGGTAAGTGTCTTTGATGATCCGATTCGCTTTGGCTGTGCATCTTTTTTCATAGAGTTCAAGGAGGGATGGAAGTTCAACTCCTATGATGCGCTGGGCCGCTTTCACCACCCTCTGCAAGGCCCCCCTGTCGAGTGCGGTGCAACTGCCATACCAAGCAGTACAATAGCACGCTCTCGACCGTGCTGTTGTAGAAGCACCTGAGGATTCTGGGGCTGACACTGAACTTTTTCAGCTGCCGGAGGCAGTGGAGGCGTTGTTGGGCCTTCTTTGTCACGTGTGTGGTGTGTGTTGACCATTTCAGGTCTTGAGTGATGTGTACCCCGAGGAACTTGAATTCACTGACCCTCTCCACCACCACTCCATCAATGTAGATAGGGGCGTGCTCTCTCCTTGGTACCCTGTAGTCCACAATCAACTCCTTGGTCTTTTTAGCATTGAGAGTGAGATTGTCCTCCTGGCATCGTAGAGCCAGTAGTCTGATCTCCTCTCTATATGCAGTATCGTCGTCATTCACAATCATGCCCATGACTGTCGTGTCGTCCGCATACTTGACCATGATGTTGGAGCTGAGCTTGGTCTCGCAGTCGTGGGTATAGAGGGAATAGAGGAGGGGGCTCAGCACACAGCCTTGGGGGGCTCCAGTGCTAAGGGTCAGGGGGTCAGATGTTATGTCACCCATTCTCACAACTTGGCAGCGGTTTGTCAGGAAGTTCAGTATCCAGGTGCACAGTGCCGGATGCACACCCAGGACTTTGAGCTTTGCATCGAGCCTGGCAGGAACTATGGTGTTAAAGGCTGAACTGTAGTCCACAAACAACATCCTTACACACCTGCTGCCCTTGTTCTTCACGTCCAGATGTTGAAGGGCGGAGTGGAGAGCCAGTGAAATTGCGTCGTCGGTCGATCTATTCTTCCGGTATGCAAATTGCCAGGGGTCCAGAGTAGGGGGCAGCATCGCACAGATGTAGTCTCTCACTAACTTTTCAAAGCATTTACATGCAATGGAGGTTAGAGCGACAGGTCTCCAGTCATTCAGGCCTGCCACCTTGGACTGCTTTGGGACCGGGACAATGGTGGACATCTTGAAGCTGGCAGGGACCACTCCTTGGAAAAGGGAGAGGTTAAAGATGTCTGTGTAAACATCTGCTAGCTGGTCCGCACAGGCCTTGAGGACACGGCCTGGTATATTGTCCGGGCCTGAAGCCTTGTGGATATTCAGTCCTTTAAAGGCTCTCCGTACATCATGGACAGAGATGGACAGCGGGCAGGTGTCCCGGGATGGGGACGGTGCAGGTTGTGCGGTGTTTGTGGCCTGCTCAAACCGGGTGAAAAAGATGTTCAGCTCATTCGGGAGAGAGGCCGGGGGGTTCCCTATGTGCCTGGTCCCTCCCCTGTAGTTTGTAATGTTCTGTAGGCCTTGCCACGTACTTCTCACATCACCGCTGTTAAATTGGTCCTCCAGTTTGGCTGCATACTCCTCCTTGGCCTTTCGGATGGTCCTCTGGAGGTCGGCCCGTGTGGTTCCGATGTCCCCAGCCCGAAAGGCTGCGTTGCGGGCCTGAAGTGCCTGATGGACCTCGCCGTTCAGCCAGGGGTGCTGGTTAGGGTACACCCTGACGAGCTTCCTCTGGACAGTGTCATCTATGCAGTCTATGATGTGACTGTTGACTGCATCTGCATACACACTGACATTGTCCTCAGAAGCCGGCCTGTGCACCCCCCAGTCAGTGTGATGGAACCGGCCCTGGAGTTCGACGAGGGACTGCTCTGTCCAGACTCTGACTTCCCGTGCTGTGACAGGTGTTTGCTTCAGCCTGTGCCTATAGGCGGGCAGCAGCTGGATAGACATGTGGTCTGACTTCCCAAAACGACTTTCCAAAGGTGGTCGGAGCAGGGCCTTATAGCCCTTCTGGACGGTGCTGTAACAGTGGTCCAGGGTGTTTTCTCCTCTTGTGGCCACTGTGATGTGCTGGTGGTAATGTGGGAGAACTTTTTTCAAGTTGGCCTTGTTGAAGTCTCCTGCCACTACAATGGCCGCATTTGGATGTGCAGACTCCTGAGACCTTATAATACAGGCCATATATAGAGATACAGGCCATTGAAAGCAGCAGATAGAGATACAGGCCATTGAAAGCAGCAGATAGAGATACAGGCCAATGAAAGCAGCAGATAGAGATACAGGCCAATGAAAGCAGCAGATAGAGATACAGGCCAATGAAAGCAGCAGATAGAGATACAGGCCATTGAAAGCAGCAGATATAGAGATACAGGCCATTGAAAGCAGCAGATAGAGATACAGGCCAATGAAAGCAGCAGATAGAGATACAGGCCATTGAAAGCAGCAGATAGAGATACAGGCCATTGAAAGCAGCAGATAGAGATACAGGCCATTGAAAGCACCATATATAGAGATACAGGCCATTGAAATACAGGCCATATATAGAGATACAGGCCAATGAAAGCAGCAGATAGAGATACAGGCCATTGAAAGCAGCAGATAGAGATACAGGCCATTGAAAGCAGCAGATATAGAGATACAGGCCAATGAAAGCAGCAGATATAGAGATACAGGCCAATGAAAGCAGCAGATAGAGATACAGGCCAATGAAAGCAGCAGATAGAGATACAGGCCATTGAAAGCAGCAGATAGAGATACAGGCCATTGAAAGCAGCAGATAGAGATACAGGCCAATGAAAGCAGCAGATAGAGATACAGGCCATTGAAAGCAGCAGATAGAGATACAGGCCATTGAAAGCAGCAGATAGAGATACAGGCCATTGAAAGCAGCAGATAGAGATACAGGCCATTGAAAGCAGCAGATATAGAGATACAGGCCATTGAAAGCAGCAGATAGAGATACAGGCCATTGAAAGCAGCAGATAGAGATACAGGCCATTGAAAGCAGCAGATAGAGATACAGGCCATTGAAAGCAGCAGATAGAGATACAGGCCATTGAAAGCAGCAGATAGAGATACAGGCCATTGAAAGCAGCAGATATAGAGATACAGGCCAATGAAAGCAGCAGATAGAGATACAGGCCATTGAAAGCAGCAGATAGAGATACAGGCCATTGAAAGCAGCAGATAGAGATACAGGCCATTGAAAGCAGCAGATATAGAGATACAGGCCAATGAAAGCAGCAGATAGAGATACAGGCCATTGAAAGCAGCAGATAGAGATACAGGCCAATGAAAGCAGCATATAGAGATACAGGCCATTGAAAGCAGCAGATATAGAGATACAGGCCATTGAAATAGAGGCCATATATAGAGATACAGGCCAATGAAAGCAGCATATAGAGATACAGGCCATTGAAAGCAGCAGATAGAGATACAGGCCATTGAAAGCAGCAGATAGAGATACAGGCCATTGAAAGCAGTATATATATAGAGATACAGGCCATTGAACGCAGCAGATAGAGATACAGGCCATTGAAAGCAGCATATATAGAGATACAGGCCATTGAAAGCAGCAGATAGAGATACAGGCCATTGAAAGCAGTATATATAGAGATACAGGACATTGAAAGCAGCAGATAGAGAAACAGGCCATTGAAAGCAGCAGATAGAGATACAGGCCATTGAAAGCAGCAGATAGAGATACAGGCCATTGAAAGCAGCAGATAGAGATACAGGCCATTGAAAGCAGCAGATAGAGATACAGGCCATTGAAAGCAGCAGATAGAGATACAGGCCATTGAAAGCAGCAGATATAGAGATACAGGCCATTGAAAGCAGCAGATATAGAGATACAGGCCATTGAAATAGAGGCCATATATAGAGATACAGGCCAATGAAAGCAGCAGATAGAGATACAGGCCATTGAAAGCAGCAGATAGAGATACAGGCCATTGAAAGCAAGTGGATTTCCACAAGTTTCCTTTCATTTATTAAATGCTGTATTTATTCTTCCAGGTGAAGGATACGGTCTGGATCATTTGGATCATTGTGTTGATGTGGTCGCCCCCTCAAGCCTCTGCTCAGTGCTTATATTATTGTTTGTGTGTGTGTGTGTGTGTGTGTGTGTGTGTGTGTGCTTGCGCACGCGAATGGCGAACAGTATTAGCCGCAAGAGGTCATTGCTCTGAGGAATACGAGTGTATTCGTGCATGACACTGTGTGTGTGTGTGCGTGCGTGTTACGGCAGGTGAACAGTGTGTGCGTTGATAGACTGTGTGTGCCTCTCCGTGACAGCGAACACACTCCACATCCTCCTACAGCCGTATCGATCCACACACACACACACACACACACACACACACACACACACACACACACACACACACACACACACACACACACACACACACACACACACACACACACACACACACAACGTAACTATACAAGGTCTGACAGGGTTGGCTATGCAGGGGCGGGGGGGCACTCAACTTTTCTTTCACCCAGAGAAGACATTGTGTGGTCGCGATCGTTAGTTCTAATTGGTTATGGGCCGACGAATAAAGCTTGTTTTGCCCAATCACAATCTGGGGAGGGAATCCCAGATAAAGGCGTTTGAAACGAGTGGACGCCCGCGGCCATCTTGCTTACGGCGTGGTTGTTTACTTCATCGCCTAGCAACCCGATGCTAATGCTAACGACGGCGAGCTATCATGAACCGCTATGAAGGACCATCTGACGTACATCAGTCACTGGCACTAAAACCGCCCAATAAGGAAGGGCCTTTCTCGGCCCCACCCCTCTCCCATTGTTTATATTGTGTTTTAGTTTCCAAGATGGCCGCAGCACCAGGAGGGGGTGGGGCGGAGGTGAGCGGGCGGGGTCGACCCTATGCCCTTACTGGGCTGCGTTCACACATTCAAGACACCTGTCTTGTGTTTGTCTTGTCTTGTGTCTGTGTATAATGGCCGCTACAATGCATTTCCAATGGAAGCCCATGTGGTTTGACAAAACATTTTGTTTGATATGGGGGAGGGGGGGCAGAACACATCCATCAAAGCTGTGTTCAGACACAAGTCAGGTGTCAGACACAAGGCAAGTGTCTTGAATGC
Source organism: Electrona antarctica (assembly GCF_951216825.1). Taxonomy (NCBI): domain Eukaryota; kingdom Metazoa; phylum Chordata; class Actinopteri; order Myctophiformes; family Myctophidae; genus Electrona; species Electrona antarctica. Next base: position 554 of record NW_027637098.1, on the reverse strand, counting down.
AGGGCATATGTTGACCCGCCCGCTCACCTCCGCCCCACCCCCTCCTGGTGCTGCGGCCATCTTGGAAACTAAACACAATATAAACAATGGGAGAGGGGGCGGGGCCGAGAAAGGCCCTTATTGGCTATATATCTAAATCTGTGAATGTGTTAAAGGGACACTTCACCCGTTTTTGCAAAAAATGTTAATGACATTTAGAAGATTTAGAACACTTTCCTGGGGGTCTTCATGTGTGTAATATGTGGTTTTAGATAATTTAGATTTTAGCAGTGTCCATGATGTCACAGACACTGGGCTCACTTACGTCCTGGACTACATGTTATCTCAGTAAGACAGCCCTCCCCCTATCCACAAGGAGGAGCAGTGCACCAAGGTATTATGGGAAGTGTAGTCCATGAATGAAGTGAGCCTGTTGCCCATGACATCAGATACACTCATGGGCTCACTGCTAAAATCTAAAACCACATATTACACACAAAGACCCCCAGGAAAGTGTTATAAATCTTCTAAACGTCATTAACATATTTGCAAAAAGGGTGACGTGTCCCATTAAC
>NW_027637099.1:348787-367716 GCF_951216825.1 Electrona antarctica | reverse complement strand
GACAGCAACTATGTAATTATAATAATAAAAACAGAACGGTTTCCACCCGACAGCAACTATGTAATTATAATAATAAAAACAGAACGGTTTCCACCCGACAGCAACCATGTAATTATAATAATAAAAACAGAACGGTTTCCACCCGACAGCTACCATGTAATTATAATAATAAAAACAGAACGGTTTCCACCCGACAGCAACTATGTAATTATAATAATAAAAACAGAACGGTTTCCATCCGACAGCTACCATGTAATTATAATAATAAAAACAGAACGGTTTCCACCCGACAGCTACCATGTAATTATAATAATAAAAACAGAACGGTTTCCACCCGACAGCTACCATGTAATTATAATAATAAAAACAGAACGGTTTCCATCCGACAGCAACTATGTAATTATAATAATAAAAACAGAACGGTTTCCACCCGACAGCAACCATGTAATTATAATAATAAAAACAGAACGGTTTCCACCCGACAGCTACCATGTAATTATAATAATAAAAACAGAACGGTTTCCACCCGACAGCAACCATGTAATTATAATAATAAAAACAGAACGGTTTCCACCCGACAGCAACTATGTAATTATAATAATAAAAACAGAACGGTTTCCATCCGACAGCTACCATGTAATTATAATAATAAAAACAGAACGGTTTCCACCCGACAGCTACCATGTAATTATAATAATAAAAACAGAACGGTTTCCACCCGACAGCTACCATGTAATTATAATAATAAAAACAGAACGGTTTCCACCCGACAGCAACCATGTAATTATAATAATAAAAACAGAACGGTTTCCACCCGACAGCTACCATGTAATTATAATAATAAAAACAGAACGGTTTCCACCCGACAGCTACCATGTAATTATAATAATAAAAACAGAACGGTTTCCACCCGACAGCAACTATGTAATTATAATAATAAAAACAGAACGGTTTCCATCCGACAGCTACCATGTAATTATAATAATAAAAACAGAACGGTTTCCACCCGACAGCAACCATGTAATTATAATAATAAAAACAGAACGGTTTCCACCCGACAGCTACCATGTAATTATAATAATAAAAACAGAACGGTTTCCACCCGACAGCTACCATGTAATTATAATAATAAAAACAGAACGGTTTCCACCCGACAGCTACCATGTAATTATAATAATAAAAACAGAACGGTTTCCACCCGACAGCAACCATGTAATTATAATAATAAAAACAGAACGGTTTCCACCCGACAGCAACCATGTAATTATAATAATAAAAACAGAACGGTTTCCACCCGACAGCTACCATGTAATTATAATAATAAAAACAGAACGGTTTCCACCCGACAGCTACCATGTAATTATAATAATAAAAACAGAACGGTTTCCATCCGACAGCTACCATGTAATTATAATAATAAAAACAGAACGGTTTCCACCCGACAGCAACTATGTAATTATAATAATAAAAACAGAACGGTTTCCACCCGACAGCAACCATGTAATTATAATAATAAAAACAGAACGGTTTCCACCCGACAGCAACTATGTAATTATAATAATAAAAACAGAACGGTTTCCACCCGACAGCTACCATGTAATTATAATAATAAAAACAGAACGGTTTCCACCCGACAGCAACTATGTAATTATAATAATAAAAACAGAACGGTTTCCACCCGACAGCTACCATGTAATTATAATAATAAAAACAGAACGGTTTCCACCCGACAGCAACTATGTAATTATAATAATAAAAACAGAACGGTTTCCACCCGACAGCAACCATGTAATTATAATAATAAAAACAGAACGGTTTCCACCCGACAGCAACTATGTAATTATAATAATAAAAACAGAACGGTTTCCACCCGACAGCTACCATGTAATTATAATAATAAAAACAGAACGGTTTCCACCCGACAGCAACCATGTAATTATAATAATAAAAACAGAACGGTTTCCACCCGACAGCAACTATGTAATTATAATAATAAAAACAGAACGGTTTCCACCCGACAGCTACCATGTAATTATAATAATAAAAACAGAACGGTTTCCACCCGACAGCTACCATGTAATTATAATAATAAAAACAGAACGGTTTCCATCCGACAGCTACCATGTAATTATAATAATAAAAACAGAACGGTTTCCACCCGACAGCAACCATGTAATTATAATAATAAAAACAGAACGGTTTCCACCCGACAGCTACCATGTAATTATAATAATAAAAACAGAACGGTTTCCACCCGACAGCAACCATGTAATTATAATAATAAAAACAGAACGGTTTCCACCCGACAGCTACCATGTAATTATAATAATAAAAACAGAACGGTTTCCACCCGACAGCTACCATGTAATTATAATAATAAAAACAGAACGGTTTCCACCCGACAGCTACCATGTAATTATAATAATAAAAACAGAACGGTTTCCACCCGACAGCTACCATGTAATTATAATAATAAAAACAGAACGGTTTCCACCCGACAGCTACCATGTAATTATAATAATAAAAACAGAACGGTTTCCACCCGACAGCTACCATGTAATTATAATAATAAAAACAGAACGGTTTCCACCCGACAGCAACCATGTAATTATAATAATAAAAACAGAACGGTTTCCACCCGACAGCTACCATGTAATTATAATAATAAAAACAGAACGGTTTCCACCCGACAGCTACCATGTAATTATAATAATAAAAACAGAACGGTTTCCACCCGACAGCTACCATGTAATTATAATAATAAAAACAGAACGGTTTCCACCCGACAGCAACCATGTAATTATAATAATAAAAACAGAACGGTTTCCACCCGACAGCTACCATGTAATTATAATAATAAAAACAGAACGGTTTCCACCCGACAGCTACCATGTAATTATAATAATAAAAACAGAACGGTTTCCACCCGACAGCTACCATGTAATTATAATAATAAAAACAGAACGGTTTCCACCCGACAGCTACCATGTAATTATAATAATAAAAACAGAACGGTTTCCACCCGACAGCAACCATGTAATTATAATAATAAAAACAGAACGGTTTCCACCCGACAGCAACCATGTAATTATAATAATAAAAACAGAACGGTTTCCACCCGACAGCTACCATGTAATTATAATAATAAAAACAGAACGGTTTCCACCCGACAGCTACCATGTAATTATAATAATAAAAACAGAACGGTTTCCATCCGACAGCTACCATGTAATTATAATAATAAAAACAGAACGGTTTCCACCCGACAGCAACTATGTAATTATAATAATAAAAACAGAACGGTTTCCACCCGACAGCAACCATGTAATTATAATAATAAAAACAGAACGGTTTTCACCCGACAGCAACTATGTAATTATAATAATAAAAACAGAACGGTTTCCACCCGACAGCTACCATGTAATTATAATAATAAAAACAGAACGGTTTCCACCCGACAGCAACTATGTAATTATAATAATAAAAACAGAACGGTTTCCACCCGACAGCTACCATGTAATTATAATAATAAAAACAGAACGGTTTCCACCCGACAGCAACTATGTAATTATAATAATAAAAACAGAACGGTTTCCACCCGACAGCAACCATGTAATTATAATAATAAAAACAGAACGGTTTCCACCCGACAGCAACCATGTAATTATAATAATAAAAACAGAACGGTTTCCACCCGACAGCTACCATGTAATTATAATAATAAAAACAGAACGGTTTCCACCCGACAGCAACCATGTAATTATAATAATAAAAACAGAACGGTTTCCACCCGACAGCTACCATGTAATTATAATAATAAAAACAGAACGGTTTCCACCCGACAGCTACCATGTAATTATAATAATAAAAACAGAACGGTTTCCACCCGACAGCTACCATGTAATTATAATAATAAAAACAGAACGGTTTCCACCCGACAGCTACCATGTAATTATAATAATAAAAACAGAACGGTTTCCACCCGACAGCAACCATGTAATTATAATAATAAAAACAGAACGGTTTCCACCCGACAGCAACCATGTAATTATAATAATAAAAACAGAACGGTTTCCACCCGACAGCTACCATGTAATTATAACAATAAAAACAGAACGGTTTCCACCCGACAGCAACCATGTAATTATAATAATAAAAACAGAACGGTTTCCACCCGACAGCAACCATGTAATTATAATAATAAAAACAGAACGGTTTCCATCCGACAGCTACCATGTAATTATAATAATAAAAACAGAACGGTTTCCACCCGACAGCTACCATGTAATTATAATAATAAAAACAGAACGGTTTCCACCCGACAGCAACTATGTAATTATAATAATAAAAACAGAACGGTTTCCACCCGACAGCTACCATGTAATTATAATAATAAAAACAGAACGGTTTCCACCCGACAGCAACCATGTAATTATAATAATAAAAACAGAACGGTTTCCACCCGACAGCAACCATGTAATTATAATAATAAAAACAGAACGGTTTCCACCCGACAGCAACCATGTAATTATAATAATAAAAACAGAACGGTTTCCACCCGACAGCTACCATGTAATTATAATAATAAAAACAGAACGGTTTCCACCCGACAGCAACCATGTAATTATAATAATAAAAACAGAACGGTTTCCACCCGACAGCTACCATGTAATTATAATAATAAAAACAGAACGGTTTCCACCCGACAGCTACCATGTAATTATAATAATAAAAACAGAACGGTTTCCACCCGACAGCAACCATGTAATTATAATAATAAAAACAGAACGGTTTCCACCCGACAGCTACCATGTAATTATAATAATAAAAACAGAACGGTTTCCACACGACAGCAACCATGTAATTATAATAATAAAAACAGAACGGTTTCCACCCGACAGCAACCATGTAATTATAATAATAAAAACAGAACGGTTTCCACCCGACAGCAACTATGTAATTATAATAATAAAAACAGAACGGTTTCCACCCGACAGCTACCATGTAATTATAATAATAAAAACAGAACGGTTTCCACCCGACAGCTACCATGTAATTATAATAATAAAAACAGAACGGTTTCCACCCGACAGCTACCATGTAATTATAATAATAAAAACAGAACGGTTTCCACCCGACAGCTACCATGTAATTATAATAATAAAAACAGAACGGTTTCCACCCGACAGCAACCATGTAATTATAATAATAAAAACAGAACGGTTTCCACCCGACAGCTACCATGTAATTATAATAATAAAAACAGAACGGTTTCCACCCGACAGCTACCATGTAATTATAATAATAAAAACAGAACGGTTTCCACCCGACAGCAACCATGTAATTATAATAATAAAAACAGAACGGTTTCCACCCGACAGCTACCATGTAATTATAATAATAAAAACAGAACGGTTTCCACCCGACAGCTACCATGTAATTATAATAATAAAAACAGAACGGTTTCCACCCGACAGCAACCATGTAATTATAATAATAAAAACAGAACGGTTTCCACCCGACAGCTACCATGTAATTATAATAATAAAAACAGAACGGTTTCCACCCGACAGCTACCATGTAATTATAATAATAAAAACAGAACGGTTTCCACCCGACAGCAACCATGTAATTATAATAATAAAAACAGAACGGTTTCCACCCGACAGCTACCATGTAATTATAATAATAAAAACAGAACGGTTTCCACCCGACAGCAACCATGTAATTATAATAATAAAAACAGAACGGTTTCCACCCGACAGCTACCATGTAATTATAATAATAAAAACAGAACGGTTTCCACCCGACAGCTACCATGTAATTATAATAATAAAAACAGAACGGTTTCCACCCGACAGCTACCATGTAATTATAATAATAAAAACAGAACGGTTTCCACCCGACAGCAACCATGTAATTATAATAATAAAAACAGAACGGTTTCCACCCGACAGCTACCATGTAATTATAATAATAAAAACAGAACGGTTTCCACCCGACAGCTACCATGTAATTATAATAATAAAAACAGAACGGTTTCCACCCGACAGCAACCATGTAATTATAATAATAAAAACAGAACGGTTTCCACCCGACAGCTACCATGTAATTATAATAATAAAAACAGAACGGTTTCCACCCGACAGCTACCATGTAATTATAATAATAAAAACAGAACGGTTTCCACCCGACAGCTACCATGTAATTATAATAATAAAAACAGAACGGTTTCCACCCGACAGCAACCATGTAATTATAATAATAAAAACAGAACGGTTTCCACCCGACAGCTACCATGTAATTATAATAATAAAAACAGAACGGTTTCCACCCGACAGCTACCATGTAATTATAATAATAAAAACAGAACGGTTTCCACCCGACAGCAACCATGTAATTATAATAATAAAAACAGAACGGTTTCCACCCGACAGCTACCATGTAATTATAATAATAAAAACAGAACGGTTTCCACCCGACAGCTACCATGTAATTATAATAATAAAAACAGAACGGTTTCCACCCGACAGCAACCATGTAATTATAATAATAAAAACAGAACGGTTTCCACCCGACAGCAACCATGTAATTATAATAATAAAAACAGAACGGTTTCCACCCGACAGCAACCATGTAATTATAATAATAAAAACAGAACGGTTTCCACCCGACAGCAACCATGTAATTATAATAATAAAAACAGAACGGTTTCCACCCGACAGCTACCATGTAATTATCCCATTCAGACCTGAGGCCGATTCTACAAAAAAATGTCTTCTACATTTTCTAGTTTTCTGTTTCTATGTTTTTCTGTTTCTATGTCAGTCGTTCTCAAACTACTTCATTCATGTCAAGGAGCCGCAGACTTATCTGTATTTGGCCGCCGACCCCCATCTGAAAATATGTTGTTCCAGGGACCCCCCCCCCCCCCCCCCCCCCCTTCCCCAGAAGCAAAGATTTGAGTTAAAATCGTTTGCTCTGAAATAATATATATATTCAAAGATTTGCGCCACATTTTCACGATAAAAAAAAATAGCAGATCTACAAGCTGTAGCGCGGCACCGAGTGCCGCGCTACGAGCTTGTAGATCTGCTATTTTTGAGTGGTGCAACCACTCCAAGGAACAGCAATGTCCGTGTCCAACTATGTTTGTGTGTGACAACTATGTTTGTGTGTGACTGCACCAGTACCAATGAGTACCAAAGGTGGCGCTGTTGTGCCAGAAACGGAGAGAGAGAGATAGTGCTGCACTGTTGCCTGCTAATGAGAGAGAGAGAGAGGGGGGGGGGGGGTTGCACCACTCAGTTCACACGGGTGTGATTTTCAAAAGCTAAAGTATAACACAATGCTTAAAACACCAAAAGGGGTTCCTGTCCTGTGAAACGACTTGGCCTCCATCACTGCCGTCCGTATCTCCATGTTTACCTGCGTCTTTGGCCCATCTCAGGATGGAGGTGACCTCGTTGCCCTTCTGAGACTTGCACACGCCGTTGCGCACGGCCGCGTTGACCCCGATGACGTTCAGGTTGGTCTTCACGCCACACAGGTAGGCTGTGGCCGTGGCCGCACTGTCTGGGACCTGGAAGTCTACGCAGTAGGTCTGCACGCACGCACGCACGCACGCACGCACGCACGCACACACGCACGCACGCACGCACGCACGCAGTGGTGGAAAATAACATTTACTTAAGTACTGTACTTAAGTACAATTTTGAGGTATTTGTACTTTACTTGAGTATTTCCAATAGTTATTTGCCGTCAGGAGGAAACCACCTAACTCCATTTTTGACTACATTTTTAGGACCCTCAAACTGTCTGCTAAAGCAGCTAACTCCATCACCTCTCCCCCTCTCAAACTGTCTGCTAAAGCAGCTAACTCCACCACCTCTCCCCCTCTCAAACTGTCTGCTATAAAGCAGCTAACTCCACCACCTCTCCCCCTCTCAAACTGTCTGCTATAAAGCAGCTAACTCCACCACCTCTCCCCCTCTCACACTGTCTGCTATAAAGCAGCTAACTCCACTACCTCTCCCCCTCTCAAACTGCCTGCTATAAAGCAGCTAACTCCACCACCTCTCCCCCTCTCAAACTGTCTGCTATAAAGCAGCTAACTCCACCACCTCTCCCCCTCTCAAACTGTCTTTTATAAAGCAGCTAACTCCACCACCTCTCCCCCTCTCATGCAAGTAATTGACAATATATAAAGTCACAACACCAACTTTGATGAGGCAGTGTTGCTTAGTTTTCAAAATACAAGGTTTTCTTAAATTTCCTGAACTCCACAGACAAAATTTATATTTTTCATTTTCTGAAATATGAACCACTTGGAGTTAGTTGGTTTCTTCCCGACAGCAGAGATATACAATATTTGTAAACTTTAGCTACTAGTTACTTTATTTTGATTATTATTGCAAAACATTTGAAAATAGTAGATCATTTGAAAATAGCTGATCTACAAGCTTACAATGCGTTGCATCGCAAGCTTGTAGATCGGCTAATTTCAAAAGATTATACATTTATAAAACTACTTGAAGTAAAAAGTGGCCAATCAGGAAGATGTGTGTTCTGGCCAATCAGGACGATGTGTGGTTTGGCCAATCAGGACGATGTGTGTTCTGGCCAATCAGGACGATGTGCGGTCTGGCCAATCAGGACGATGTGTGGTCTGGCCAATCAGGACGATCAAATCAAATCAAATCAAATCAAATCAAATCAAATCAAATCAAATCAAATCAAATCAAATCAAATCAAATCAAGTACATTTTGATGCCAATACGTTTGTGCTTTTACTCAGAAGTACATCAGATCTATTCTCTTTTACTCAGAAGGACATCAGATCTATTCTCTTTTACTCAGAAGGACATCAGATCTATTCTCTTTTACTCAGAAGGACATCAGATCTATTCTCTTTACTCAGAAGGACATCAGATCTATTCTCTTTACTCAGAAGGACATCAGATCTATTCTCTTTACTCAGAAGGACATCAGATCTATTCTCTTTACTCAGAAGGACATCAGATCTATTCTCTTTACTCAGAAGGACATCAGATCTATTCTCTTTACTCAGAAGGACATCAGATCTATTCTCTTTACTCAGAGGTACATCAGATCTATTCTCTTTACTCAGAAGGACATCAGATCTATTCTCTTTACTCAGAAGGACATCAGATCTATTCTCTTTACTCAGAGGTACATCAGATCTATTCTCTTTACTCAGAAGGACATCAGATCTATTCTCTTTACTCAGAAGGACATCAGATCTATTCTCTTTACTCAGAAGGACATCAGATCTATTCTCTTTTACTCAGAAGGACATCAGATCTATTCTCTTTACTCAGAAGTACATCAGATCTATTCTCTTTTACTCAGAAGGACATCAGATCTATTCTCTTTACTCAGAAGTACATCAGATCTATTCTCTTTACTCAGAAGGACATCAGATCTATTCTCTTTACTCAGAAGGACATCAGATCTATTCTCTTTACTCAGAAGTACATCAGATCTATTCTCTTTTACTCAGAAGGACATCAGATCTATTCTCTTTACTCAGAAGTACATCAGATCTATTCTCTTTACTCAGAAGGACATCAGATCTATTCTCTTTACTCAGAAGGACATCAGATCTATTCTCTTTACTCAGAGGTACATCAGATCTATTCTCTTTACTCAGAAGGACATCAGATCTATTCTCTTTACTCAGAAGGACATCAGATCTATTCTCTTTACTCAGAAGGACATCAGATCTATTCTCTTTACTCAGAAGGACATCAGATCTATTCTCTTTACTCAGAAGGACATCAGATCTATTCTCTTTACTCAGAAGGACATCAGATCTATTCTCTTTACTCAGAAGGACATCAGATCTATTCTCTTTACTAGGAAGGACATCAGATCTATTCTCTTTACTCAGAAGGACATCAGATCTATTCTCTCTTTTTTCACTAAATTAAACCATAATGTTTATGATAAGACATATACTTACAGTACATACAGTATCATGTTTATTTATTTATTTTTAATAATTTTTATCCCACAATTTTGTGAATTATGCGTGCGTGCGTGCGTGCGTGCGTGCGTGCGTGCGTGCGTGCGTGCGTGCGTGCGTGCGTGCGTACGCATGCCTACCTTGGCTAAGCCCACATGGGGGAAGGTGTCCATGGTCATGACCGTCTCCTCTCCTGTCCGATTCTCCAGTTGTCCCTTGAGGATACGAGCAGCCGTGTAGGTGGTGATACCCATACCTGACACACACACACACGCACGCACGCACGCACGCACGCACGCACGCACGCACGCACGCACGCACGCACGCACGCACGCACGCACGCACGCACGCACGCACGCACGCACGCACGCACGCACGCACGCACGCACGCACGCACGCACAGGTCAGATTTTTTTTAATACTTTTTTATCCCACAATCAGTGTCAATTATCTAATGTAATCCTGGGCGCTACACTCCCTCCGCCAAACTGGGGAGGGCAGCGGACTGACCTCATGCTTCCTTCAATGCATGAGGAGTCCAAGCTGCTTGACAGGGGGGAGTTTCCCCGGCCGGACGTAGCGCGCGGAAGGAACACGTTATTCCAAACAGTTCCTTTCCCCTCCATCAGGCGCCCCGGCTGGCCAGGGGGAGGCAGTTTAGATATAGAATTTCTTAAATTGTTTCTTTGTTTGTATTTTTTTGAATGTAGGAAAAGACAATTAGATTTTTACTCGAGTTGTGACCCATAAGAATTGGTCCGATACTCACAAATGGGTCCCGACCCACTGTCTGGGACACAGATCAAAGTCAAAGTCAAAGTCGTACGATTTGTCACACACGTTACCGCAGTGAAATTTGTTCTCCGCATTTGACCCATCTCGTGGAGCGGTGAGCTGCAGCCAAGGAGTGGTGAGCCGCAGCCAAGGCGCGGTGAGCCGCAGCCAAGGAGCGGTGAGCCACAGCCAAGGAGCGGTGAGCCGCAGCCAAGGAGTGGTGAGCTGCAGCCGTGCCGCACTCGGGAATCATTTTATCAGTAGATTTGACCCCCAATCCAACCCTTTGATGCTGAGTGTCAAGCAGGGAGGCATTGGGTCCCATTGTTACAGTCGGGGATCGAACCCCGACCTCCCAGTTTCAAGGCAGACACTCTAACCACAAGGCCACTGGTCTGGTAGATCTAGTCAACACATCCATGGTCCTTAATCATCATCATCATCATCATCATCATCATCATCATCGTCATTCTACAAGGATCGTTGTTGTCATTTCTACAGAATGTCAAAAAGTCTCACCGTCTCCCAGGAAGAACAGGATGTTCTTGGCCACGTTGCTGTTCAGCTTCCTGTCCAGGGCCGCCTGCAGGGTCTTCCGGGCCTGGGACCTCCAGAACTCTGGGTCCTCCTCCTCAGCTGTGGACAGAGGGACGTGCACACATAGAAATCAAAGGGGGCCTTTTTACCCGTCGGTAAAACAACCGCCCTCTCCAGACCAACGAATGCAGCATTTACTACACGGTGAAACTGAAAGAAATGCAAATGCCCTCCTCTCCTTTCCATGCCATGCCGCAAGGAAGGCAGCATTCAGGATAATTGCTTTTTTTCCCCGAAGTCTCCGGAACTTGAACGCAGCATTTTGCGTTGAACAAATTTGATAAATCCAATGTCGTTACACACCGCATCTCCACTAGGTAAAGAGTGCTAGGTTGCGCCCTGAAAATAGCTGATCTACAAGCTCTCAACGCGTCGCAGTGCGACACGTTAAGCTTGTAGATCTGCTATTTTTGTCCAAAAGTGCCCTCTTACGGGGATTTCAGCCCCCGCCTCTCTAAACATTCTCTGCACGTCGCTGGCTGTAGGAGCAGTGGAAGGTGAACGGTCAGTCTGGCTGTAGGAGCAGTGGAAGGTGTACGGTCAGTCTGGCTGTAGGAGCAGTGGAAGGTGAACGGTCAGTCTGGCTGTAGGAGCAGTGGAAGGTGAACGGTCAGTCGGTGTGTTTAGCATCCTCCTCCTAGCACCACTACTAAGACTGCTGTGTGTTTAGCATCCTCCTAGCACCACTACTAAGACTGGTGTGTGTTTAGCATCCTCCTAGCACCACTACTAAGACTGGTGTGTGTTTAGCATCCTCCTAGCACCACTACTAAGACTGGTGTGTGTTTAGCATCCTCCTCCTAGCACCACTACTAAGACTGGTGTGTGTTTAGCATCCTCCTCCTAGCACCACTACTAAGACTGGTGTGTGTTTAGCATCCTCCTAGCACCACTACTAAGACTGGTGTGTGTTTAGCATCCTCCTCCTAGCACCACTACTAAGACTGGTGTGTGTTTAGCATCCTCCTAGCACCACTACTAAGACTGGTGTGTGTTTAGCATCCTCCTAGCACCACTACTAAGACTGGTGTGTGTTTAGCATCCTCCTCCTAGCACCACTACTAAGACTGGTGTGTGTTTAGCATCCTCCTCCTAGCACCACTACTAAGACTGGTGTGTGTTTAGCATCCTCCTCCTAGCACCACTACTAAGACTGGTGTGTGTTTAACATCCTCCTCCTAGCACCACTACTAAGACTGGTGTGTGTTTAGCATCCTCCTAGCACCACTACTAAGACTGGTCTGTGTTTAACATCCTCCTCCTAGCACCACTACTAAGACTGGTGTGTGTTTAACATCCTCCTCCTAGCACCACTACTAAGACTGGTGTGTGTTTAACATCCTCCTCCTAGCACCACTACTAAGACTGGTGTGTGTTTAGCATCCTCCTCCTAGCACCACTACTAAGACTGGTGTGTGTTTAGCATCCTCCTCCTAGCACCACTACTAAGACTGGTGTGTGTTTAACATCCTCCTCCTAGCACCACTACTAAGACTGGTGTGTGTTTAGCATCCTCCTCCTAGCACCACTACTAAGACTGGTGTGTGTTTAGCATCCTCCTCCTAGCACCACTACTAAGACTGGTGTGTGTTTAGCATCCTCCTCCTAGCACCACTACTAAGACTGGTGTGTGTTTAGCATCCTCCTCCTAGCACCACTACTAAGACTGGTGTGTGTTTAACATCCTCCTCCTAGCACCACTACTAAGACTGGTCTGTGTTTAGCATCCTCCTCCTAGCACCACTACTAAGACTGGTGTGTGTTTAACATCCTCCTCCTAGCACTACTACTAAGACTGGTGTGTGTTTAACATCCTCCTCCTAGCACCACTACTAAGACTGGTGTGTGTTTAGCATCCTCCTAGCACCACTACTAAGGCTGGTGTGTTTTTAGCATCCTCCTCCTAGCATCACTACTAAGACTGGTGTGTGTTTAGCATCCTCCTCCTAGCACCACTACTAAGACTGGTGTGTGTTTAGCATCCTCCTCCTAGCACCACTACTAAGACTGGTGTGTGTTTAGCATCCTCCTAGCACCACTACTAAGACTGGTGTGTGTTTAGCATCCTCCTCCTAGCACCACTACTAAGACTGGTGTGTGTATAGCATCCTCCTAGCACCACTACTAAGACTGGTGTGTGTTTAGCATCCTCCTAGCACCACTACTAAGACTGGTGTGTGTTTAGCATCCTCCTCCTAGCACCACTACTAAGACTGGTGTGTGTTTAGCATCCTCCTAGCACCACTACTAAGACTGGTGTGTGTTTAGCATCCTCCTAGCACCACTACTAAGACTGGTGTGTGTTTAGCATCCTCCTCCTAGCACCACTACTAAGACTGGTGTGTGTTTAGCATCCTCCTCCTAGCACCACTACTAAGACTGGTGTGTGTTTAGCATCCTCCTAGCACCACTTCTAAGACTGGTGTGTGTTTAGCATCCTCCTCCTACCACCACTACTAAGACTGGTGTGTGTTTAGCATCCTCCTAGCACCACTACTAAGACTGGTGTGTGTTTAACATCCTCCTCCTAGCACCACTACTAAGGCTGGTGTGTGTTTAGCATCCTCCTCCTAGCACCACTACTAAGACTGGTGTGTGTTTAGCATCCTCCTAGCACCACTACTAAGACTGGTGTGTGTTTAGCATCCTCCTAGCACCACTACTAAGACTGATGTGTGTTTAGCATCCTCCTAGCACCTCTACTAAGACTGGTGTGTGTTTAGCATCCTCCTAGCACCACTACTAAGACTGGTGTGTGTTTAGCATCCTCCTAGCACCACTACTAAGGCTGGTGTGTGTTTAGCATCCTCCTCCTAGCACCACTACTAAGACTGGTGTGTGTTTAGCATCCTCCTCCTAGCACCACTACTAAGACTGGTGTGTGTTTAGCATCCTCCTAGCACCACTACTAAGACTGGTGTGTGTTTAGCATCCTCCTCCTAGCACCACTACTAAGACTGGTGTGTGTTTAGCATCCTCCTCCTAGCACCACTACTAAGACTGGTGTGTGTTTAGCATCCTCCTCCTAGCACCACTACTAAGACTGGTGTGTGTTTAACATCCTCCTCCTAGCACCACTACTAAGACTGTTCTGTGTTTAGCATCCTCCTCCTAGCACCACTACTAAGACTGGTGTGTGTTTAGCATCCTCCTAGCACCACTACTAAGACTGGTGTGTGTTTAACATCCTCCTCCTAGCACCACTACTAAGACTGGTGTGTGTTTAGCATCCTCCTCCTAGCACCACTACTAAGACTGGTGTGTGTTTAGCATCCTCCTAGCACCACTACTAAGACTGGTGTGTGTTTAACATCCTCCTCCTAGCACCACTACTAAGACTGGTGTGTGTTTAGCATCCTCCTAGCACCACTACTAAGACTGGTGTGTGTTTAGCATCCTCCTAGCACCACTACTATGACTGGTGTGTGTTTAGCATCCTCCTAGCACCACTACTAAGACTGGTGTGTGTTTAGCATCCTCCTCCTAGCACCACTACTAAGACTGGTGTGTGTTTAGCATCCTCCTAGCACCACTACTAAGACTGGTGTGTGTTTAACATCCTCCTCCTAGCACCACTACTAAGACTGGTGTGTGTTTAGCATCCTCCTCCTAGCACCACTACTAAGGCTGGTGTGTGTTTAGCATCCTCCTAGCACCACTACTAAGACTGGTGTGTCTTTAGCATCCTCCTCCTAGCACCACTACTAAGACTGGTGTGTGTTTAGCATCCTCCTCCTAGCACCACTACTAAGACTGGTGTGCGTTTAGCATCCTCCTGCACAGTGTTTGGCTGATAATTACGTCATAAAAGCGATGTTGGAAGATGATAACAGCGCCCCTCACTTTACACAGGCATGTAAAGTGAATGTTTATGTTTATGGAAAACAGCTGATCTGTTCTCCCAACAGTTTTGGACATATACTAAACTAATAAAAAACACTCCACACTGAAACAAACAAAGCCACTTTGGGAATTAAGTGAAAGTGAACTGAATGTAGATCGGCTATTTTCAGCAAGCGTAAAATCAGCCATTACGACGGCATCAAGGCCCGCCAAAATACATTTTAGTCGACTAAATCAACCGTAGATTTAGTCGACTAAAATCTCATGACATTTAGGCGACTAAAACTAGACTAACCCTAAAACATTCCAGGTGACTAAAATGTGACTAAAACTAAATGAAAACTATTCAAGAGACTATGACTAAAATCTAAACTAAAATCAAATGTTGCTGGCAAAAGCAACACTTCTTGTAACAGAGTGCATCTACATTGCAGTATTGATACTATTACTCAACCCATTTAGGTTCATAAGAAGCCGCCAAAATACGTTTTAGTCGACAAAACCAACTGTAGATTTTAGACGACTGTAGACAACTCTAGAACAAACTAGACTAACACTGAAACCTTTCAGATGACTACAACATGACTGAAACCTTTCAGATGACTACAATATGACTGAAACCTTTCAGATGACTACAATATGACTGAAACCTTTCAGATGACTACAATATGACTGAAACCTTTCAGATGACTACAATATGACTGAAACCTTTCAGATGACTACAATATGATTGAAACCTTTCAGATGACTACAATATGACTGAAACCTTTCAGATGACTACAATATGACTGAAACCTTTCAGATGACTACAATATGACTGAAACCTTTCAGATGACTACAATATGACTGAAACCTTTCAGATGACTACAATATGACTGAAACCTTTCAGATGACTACAATATGACTAAAACCTTTCAGATGACTACAATATGACTGAAACCTTTCAGATGACTACAATATGACTGAAAGTAAATGGAATATAGTATTCAAAAGACTATGACTAAAACCAAATCAAAGTTTGCTGTCAAAATCAACACTTCGACACTGGAACGACCTGCCCGATATATATATGCCACTGATAAACCCCCCAGACTGCCAAAGGCCGTGTTGCCTGAACATTAACATCGTAAAGGTATACTTCTTCTTGCCGCTGAAGAATATAATCTACAAAGGAGAGAGAGTGCTTTTCCTCTCCCCATAGAGCATAATCAGACCTTAAATACTTAGACTAGAAAATTCTCAGGCAAAAATACGGAGAAGTTCTGCAGACAGATAGATGGATCAAGAAGCACAGGCAAGCAGATGGATGAAGGTTCCGGAGTTCCATTTTATTTGCAGACACAAAGTACAGATCATCTCTCCTGCATGGGCCTAGGCCACCCGCCTCACGGCGTGTGAGCCACTGACTAACTGTTACAAACATTTTCAGTAGACCTTATACAACACAAAGACAGAGACATCAAAGGAAGAATGCAAAGGTGGTCCCAACCCCCCTTAAGTCTAAAGTGGTCAAACATGCCTAAATTGTCTCCATATATGGTCACCAGGAAGCAAGCACAGAACAGTAGGTGTCCTGCAGGCCTGGCCGTTTACTATCAGCAAGCCAGATCTTTAGGGTCCCTCCTGCAGTGCCCATGCAGGCATCCTGTCTAAACATGTCATGTCACTCTCTCAATGAGAGACAAAGATCCAGGTTTACACTTTAGCTAAAACAGACTATATTAATGTGAATTATGGTTTTCCATATACATCACCGCTCAAGCAACATGTCGAGCAGGGGGAACAAAAGTAGTCCCATCCAAAGATTCACAGTACTCACCTTTGCCGTTGGCGGACCCCAATGCCGCCAGCAGACACAAGAAGCACAAGACAAGCACTCTTCCAGAATCCATGGCTGAGACCTGGTGGGAGAAGCAGTCGGTTCTCTGCTGTCCCTCTGACTGAATACTGGACGGAAATAAGCCACACTTACACCACCATGGCAATCATGTCATAAATGATAACGGCCTGATAGTGAGCAATGCACCTTTGACACTTCAAGATCAAATCAATTTATACGTTTGAATTCTACAAAGGGACATTTCCATTTTACGTCAAATGTAATGGACAATAAAGTTGTCGTTATCATTATCTTTAATATATATTTATATACTTTATAACATTTAGTATTCCTAGGCCTTGTATTCATTAAGACAAAAGAAAAACGACTTTAGGCCATTTGATTCCTAATAAATTATTTAACCATGTCACTCAGGGCTGGACTGAGAGAAAAATTCGGCCCGGACATTTTCGCCGGAATTTGGCCCAGACTGGCTCACCACAACCAGATCACCACAACCAGACTGACCCACCACAAACAGACTGGCCCACCACAACCAGACTGGCCCACCACAACCAGACTGGCCCGACACAACCAGACTGGCCCACCACAACCAGACTGGCCCACCACAACCAGACTGACCCACCACAACCAGACTGGCCCACCACAACCAGACTGGCCCACCACAACCAGACTGGCCCACCACAACCAGACTGGCCCACCACAACCAGACTGGCCCACCACAACCAGACTGGCCCACCACAACCAGACTGACCCACCACAACCAGACTGGCCCGACACAACCAGACTGGCCCACCACAACCAGACTGGCCCACCACAACCAGACTGGCCCACCACAACCAGACTGGCCCACCACAACCAGACTGGCCCACCACAACCAGACTGGCCCACCACAACCAGACTGGCCCACCACAACCAGACTGGCCCACCACAACCAGACTGGCCCACCACAACCAGACTGACCCACCACAACCAGACTGGCCCACCACAACCAGACTGGCCCACCACAACCAGACTGGCCCACCACAACCAGACTGGCCCACCACAACCAGACTGACCCACCACAACCAGACTGGCCCACCACAACCAGACTGGCCCACCACAACCAGACTGGCCCACCACAACCAGACTGGCCCACCACAACCAGACTGGCCCACCACAACCAGACTGGCCCACCACAACCAGACTGACCCACCACAACCAGACTGGCCCACCACAACCAGACTGGCCCACCACAACCAGACTGGCCCACCACAACCAGACTGGCCCACCACAACCAGACTGACCCACCACAACCAGACTGGCCCACCACAACCAGACTGGCCCACCACAACCAGACTGGCCCACCACAACCAGACTGGCCCACCACAACCAGACTGGCCCACCACAACCAGACTGGCCCACCACAACCAGACTGGCCCACCACAACCAGACTGGCCCACCACAACCAGACTGGCCCACCACAACCAGACTGACCCACCACAACCAGACTGGCCCACCACAACCAGACTGGCCCACCACAACCAGACTGGCCCACCACAACCAGACTGGCCCACCACAACCAGACTGGCCCACCACAACCAGACTGGCCCACCACAACCAGACTGGCCCACCACAACCAGACTGGCCCACCACAACCAGACTGGCCCACCACAACCAGCGCGTAGCCGCAGATACTCTTTTTTCGGGTCGAGGCCCATATTATAAATACTGGAAATACAAGCCCTGAACACCACCATATTTACAGTACAACATAAATGATACACAACCAACAGACAACTCATTTAACATTTTTGGCCCAGACCGGACCGCCAGAGGGTCGCCCTGCCAGAAGGTCGGCCCGCCAGAGGGTCGCCCCACCAGAGGGTCGGCCCGCCAGAGGGTCGC
>NW_027637099.1:293787-343787 GCF_951216825.1 Electrona antarctica | reverse complement strand
TGCAGTCTTAGTGTTCACATTAGGCACACATAATGTAAGATGCACACACACATATGACAGGCAAACGTTACTGAATATTAGAACGGCGATCGGTTACCGTTCTCCGGAGTTTTCGGAGGATCCTCCGTCAGAGATTGTGGCGGACGCGTCTCCTATTGTCCTGCCGCTGATATCAACACCAGCGAGGCGGAAAAGGAGATGCTGGCAGCGGGGAAGGCGAGCTGGAATCCTCGTTCGAACGAGACGACGCGCGGACAAACCACCGCTGCCGTCCATTCTACTGTCCAACGTTCAGTCCCTAGAGAACAAACTTTCGGAGCTACGCGCGAGAATCCACTTTACTCGGGAGATGAGGGATGTTAACATCTTAGCCCTAACAGAGACGTGGCTGGATGATTCACGTGAAGACTTTATGGTAGAACCACCTGGATGTTAACATCTTAGCCCTAACAGAGACATGGCTGGATGATTCACATGAAGACTTTATGGTAGAACCACCTGGATGTTAACATCTTAGCCCTAACAGAGACGTGGCTGGATGATTCACATGGAGACTTTATGGTAGAACATCTTAGCCCTAACAGAGACGTGGCTGATGATTCACATGGAGACTTTATGGTAGAACCACCTGGATGTTAACATCTTAGCCCTAACAGAGACGTGGCTGATGATTCACATGGAGACTTTATGGTAGAACCACCTGGATGTTAACATCTTAGCCCTAACAGAGACATGGCTGGATGATTCACATGGAGACTTTATGGTAGAACATCTTAGCCCTAACAGAGACGTGGCTGATGATTCACATGGAGACTTTATGGTAGAACCACCTGGATGTTAACATCTTAGCCCTAACAGAGACGTGGCTGATGATTCACATGGAGACTTTATGGTAGAACCACCTGGATTTTCCATCTATCGACAGGACAGGTCGTATGCTCTATCCGGCAACAAACACAGAGGGGGCGGAGTCTGTGCGATGATACGCCAATCATGGTGCAGGAATGTAAAGCTCCTGAAATCCCTGTGTTCTCCTGATATAGAGTATTTAACACTACTACTGCGACCAATGTATCTGCCCAGGGAATTCAGTGCAATTATCCTGACAGTAGTCTACATCCACCCCCGTGCTAGTGAAGAGGCAGCACTAAAGGAATTGTATGGGACAATTAATGACTTGGAATCGGCTCATCCCGATGGCTGCTCTATTTTGGTGGGGGACTTCAACTCTTCAAACTTGAAGAAAGTCCTCCCAAAATATTACCAGCATGTTAAGTGTAACACACGAGGGGAGAGGGTTCTCGACCAATGCTGGACGCCTTTCCGGGAGAGTTACAGAGCCCTACCACGTCCACCATTCGGTAGGTCGGACCACAACTCTGTCCTACTGCTCCCCGCCTATAGGCAAAAGCTCAAGCGGGAACCAACCAGCGCTAGAGAGGTCCGAATCTGGTCTGAACACTCGGATTCTATGCTTCAGGACTGTTTCCAACACACAGACTGGGAGATGTTTCGACACGCCTCTGAGAATAACATCAATGAGTACTCAGACTCAGTCGTTGGATTTATCAGCAAGTGCATAGAAGACGTTGTACCACGAAAGACAGTAAAGACCTATCCAAACCAGAAGCCTTGGATCAACGGTGATGTCCGTGCTGCACTGCGGGCTCGAGATGCTGCCTTCAGATCCGGAAATCTGGGTTCCACCCGCGCTGACCTCCAAAGAGCCATCAGGAAAGCTAAACGGGAGTACGGTACTAAGCTGGAAGATCAGTTCAAGAGTGGGGATGCGAGGAGCGTGTGGCAAGGGCTCCGGGAAATAACTGACTTCAGAGGGCGACCCAGAAGCACAGAGCCCCCCTCTGCCTCCCTCCCC
Organism: Electrona antarctica; assembly: GCF_951216825.1. Classification (NCBI taxonomy): domain Eukaryota; kingdom Metazoa; phylum Chordata; class Actinopteri; order Myctophiformes; family Myctophidae; genus Electrona; species Electrona antarctica. The sequence goes on along the minus strand of NW_027637099.1, from coordinate 341,911 downwards.
AATGAGCTGAACACCTTCTTTGCCCGGTTTGAGACAGAGGGCACGAACACCAGTCCACCAGAGCCTGTGATACCGCAGGAGGCCAGCCCATTATCCATCTGAACACCAGTCCACCAGAGCCTGTGATACCGCAGGAGGCCAGCCCATTATCCATCTGAACACCAGTCCACCAGAGCCTGTGATACCGCAGGAGGCCAGCCCATTATCCATCTGAACACCAGTCCACCAGAGCCTGTGATACCGCAGGAGGCCAGCCCATTATCCATCTGAACACCAGTCCACCAGAGCCTGTGCTACCGCAGGAGGCCAGCAGGAGGCCAGCAGGAGGCCAGCCCATTATCCATCTTGGAGGCTGATGTGCGTAAGGCCTTCATGAGGGTGAACACCCGTAAAGCGGCGCCCTGATGGCATTCCAGGTCGTGTCCTTAAAGTCTGTGCACATCAGCTGGCTGGTGTGTTCACAGACATATTCAATCTCTCTCTCTCCCAAGCTGTGGTTCCTGCTGGCTTCAAATGTCCACCATTGTACCGGTACCCAAGCGTACAAATACATCATGTTACAATGACTGGAGACCTGTTGCCTTAACACCAATTGTCAGTGTTTTGAGAGGCTAGTGAGAGATCACATCTGCTCGGTCCTGCCCGCTACACTGGATCCATGCCAGTTTGCATACCGGAAAAACAGATCTATGGATGACGCAGTGGCCATGGCTCTCCACACCGCCCTCACTCACTTGGACAAGAGAGGGAGCAACAACAGATATGTGCGAATGCTGTTTGTGGACTTCAGCTCCGCCTTCAACACAATTGTCGAGTTTATTCCGTGAGTGGGATCATTTAATATTAAGTGCCGACCCAGCTTATATTTGTAACTTCATGTTTGTATGTATAGATGTTGGTGCTATGAAGAAGTTCACTGCCTATACAGTAAATACTCTGTGTTATATAAGAACAGAGATCCTCTTATCAACCAATTACAGTATGTCTCAGGGATGTAGATATTAATACAGCTAATTGGGGGGTAAATGTGTTATACCAATACTATATACTATGTGGAATGCGAGGTCATACTAGGACATGGTATGTGAGGGGCAGGAAGTGTCAGGTGACAGAGAAAGAGGCGAGCGTATGCACAGAGCAGGATGTGTAGAATGTTCTTTCATTCCATTCAGTACAATGTAACAGACGGGATGACGCGTTTAAGTGAGTCCTTGTAATGTGTTATATGTTCGTTAAATGCTCTAAATTCAGTCATAATGATGCATCTATGCAGTCGCTATATCTGTGAATTAATAGTATGTATCTTGTGTTTCTCTTGTGTTTGCAGTTATTACCTAAACGCCACAGTCTCCGATTCCTCTGTAATGATCATCAATGCTATTGTACTAGATCTAACACGGGCCAGACAAGGCAAATAAGGCTTTATACTGTACACAAGTTTAGTAGAAGTATGTTTGTACGTGTGTGAGTGTGTTATGAGATAATAGTAATAAAATGGCCAAAATCAAGTGATTGTTTACGGGCATTATTGCAACGTCGAGGCTATGTATGTTTGAGTAATATAAATGTTACAATTGGTGTGTGTTAAATCACAGTTACCAGACCTGTTTGTTATAACCCCTTTGCGGAGGGTTTGAATCAGTAATTAAGCAAAGCTATGAAACAGCAAAGTTTAGTTATATCCGTACAGTAATAATTAATTGCGGTGTAACCCACCAGAGTAATAATTAATTGCGGTGTAACCCACCAGAGTAATAATTATCTGCGGCGGCGTAATCCACCGACGTAGTAATTAATAGCGGTGTAACCCACCGACGTATTGCTGAAGCAACGGTACTTAATTCACCGTAGCTAAAGTAATACGAGCATTGTGTGATCCACATGCTAATGAAAGCCATCGGCCCGTGTTAGCTTAGCTGTTAGCTTAGCTACTACGTGATCAATGGTTGTTGTCTGCTGTTAGCGTGACGCTAGCCGAGAAGCAAGACAACAAAGGGACGGCCATCCAGCGTTTGCATCGCTGACCCGTCATCGATCGCCGAGTCCAAGGACCAGCGACCGAAACTCGTAGGCTGCCGGAGGTAGCTGAAATCTGCGGGAATCATCCGCGCCGTATTGAGGTGACCTGGGTTGACTCGGGAAAGGATGCTAGTAGCGTAATCCTGCTGCTAAGGAGGTTGTGCCCTGGGTGCTAGGAAGCATCCGGTTTTGCCGACCTAAATAAAGAGTTTCAGTGCCCACATGAGTGCTTGTGCATTGGGGGGAATATCGCTGGAATTGTGTGTTGCAGAAAGGAAACTGTGCATTGACTTTGGGGGGGAATACCAGACCAAGCTAATTGTAAACAAGCAAGAAGCTAGCCACCTTCCCATTGACATTGCATTGTGCCTAGCAAACAACTAGCATTAGGCTAACGGTGGCTAACGTTGGCTGACTGGCGCTAATGCTAAGCTAAAGGAGGTTAACTCCAGTTGGATGTTGTTGGGGCTAGCCTAGCTAATGCTAACGCTAATAGCATAGGAGTTGGGGAGCTACCGCATTCTATGTTTCACAGCACAACTGGCCGCCAGGGAGGAATGCCGGACCGGCCATCTTGAGAGACAAGGTTGGTGGGGGGGCGAGCGAGAAGCCATTTCGTGTAACCATGACGACCTTAGCTGTGTTAAAGAAAGCGCGCGCGTCAAGCCAATGCACGTTAACGAAGTTAACGACCAAAGTCAAAAGTACGGCTGCCTTTAAGTCCGAAAGTGAACTTAAGGCTTTACTGAAAGACATGGATATAGGGTTTGATGAACTTCTAACTTGTAGCATGGATTATAAAAGTGCATTGGAAGAGGCTGATGAAAACGCTGTAGATATAGCTGTTGTTAGTACGAAACTCGATGCCGCAAAGGCGTCCTATCTTTTGGCTCGGACAGAATTGCAGAAGAACTTATGGGAGCGGTTCATTGATGAGTCTGTGCAGCGCGCACTCAAGTGGGTGGCAGAGGCGGCAGATAGAGCCCGTCCTGACCGTTACAAAGAACAGGATATTGACCTAAGTCTTATTTACGGGCTAGAGGGTGTAATTGATCGATCATTAACAGACGTGCAGACGTTATTAAACTCTTGGGAAGGCTGCATTTCTGACGGGAATTTGACCAAGGCATTAGCTGATGTATATGCCTTGAAGGCGCGTAAGAGTGGCAACCTCCAGGATTTAAAGCACAAAGGCGGAATAATAATAGAAATTAAACAAGAAAGTGTACCTCTCGCCGTTGACAATGGAGGAAAGAAGTCAGCCGGTAGCAAGCTGGCTGCTCAGCCTATGAAATTACCCCAATTCAATGGGGAACGCATGTCATACTTCAGATGGAAGAGACAGTGGCATAGAATTTATGCACTCTTTGACAATCCTGGATGGGGTGATGACATGCGTTACCAACTACTGATTGATTCCATTGATAAAAGGATAAATGATGAATTAAGGCTTGATTATTGCCAGACTTCAGATGAGGTCTACCAGAAATTAGAGCTCCACTATGGAAACGTAGGACAAATTGTTAAGGAGATTATAATGAAGTTGGAAAGTGTGCCCGCTGTAAGCAGTGGCCAACCAAAGGAGACATTAAATCTCGTTAGATTAATAGAGCAATCAGTTCTGGATCTAGCTGACCTTAATGCTAGCGACGTCATTCACAATCAACTCGTCATTCACAATTTGGAGGCTAAATTGCCGCCAGAAATGCAAGAACGGTGGCTTGTGATGCGTTGTAATCCGAATAATAATATAGATAGCCAGAACAGGTTCCCGCATTTCATTGCCTTCTTACGCGAGCATACAAAGGTGCTCGTTGAACAAGAACAATTAAATGCAAAAGGCATAGGGACCAAACGAAGTGATCCGAGCTCACGTAGCCGTAATAATGACCGACAGAATGACAAGCCGGGGAACGGGGCGCGCGAGAAGCATGCGTCGACAAGGGCTACGTTTAGCGGCGAGGAGGCGCGGGGTTCGTGCGTAATCTGCGGAGAGAGCGATCACTCAGGGGCACTGTTCCGTTGTAAAATATTCATGAAAGCTAACGTTGAAGGCCGGCGAGCGTATGCGAAGAAACATAAAGCATGCTTTAAGTGTTTATGTCTACATGACGGCCAATGCAGAGTGCGCACTGACAATTTCCTGTGTAGGTTAAGTGAGTGCAAAAAGGACGGCTCGTCGCCTCCTCATAATTTCAAGTTGTGCCCCAAAGCGCGTCCACATAACGGGGATAGCACTAATAATAATAGTGACAGCGCGAGAGGGGGGGCTAGTAACGTGGGGAGGGACTCACGTGGGCCTACACATGAAATTGAACTTAAGCTTGCTGAGGCCGAGTTGACGCCAAAGCAACTAGCTATAGTGCGCAAAGCTTACACAAACAATACAGCCACGACAGGCTGCACTGAGGGCGGAGAGTTGCCTGCTCTGATGATGACGCTGGAAGTAACCACGAAAAGTGGTGATTGGGTGGAGGCTTTGATAGACCTCGCCTCTGATACAAATTATATCACCCACAAAGCTGCAGAAAGACTTGGGCTGAAAGGAAGACCTGTTACTCTGAGCGTGCAGGGCGTTGGGGGGATGAAAAAGACATTCAAGACGAAAAAATACTCCATTAAGTTGAAAACAATGGGGGAGAAGGGCTCTTCTCCACTGGACCATGACATGACTTGTTATGGTCTGGATGAGATTGCAAAGATCAATTGTCCAGTTAATCCTAGGCGCATTGCAGATCTTTTTCCGGGCACCGATCCGGAGGAGTTGCGACGTCCACTGGAAGTGGAAATACTTCAGTGCACGAGAGGGTCGTTTAGCCCCACAGCGGTTGGCTAGATGTGGAGATTTGGTACTTTGGTCGGGGATTTTGGGTAAGACGGTTAGCGGATGTCATCCGTCTCTATTCGACGCCAGTGAAATGGTCACAGGACAGTGGGCGTCAACCCATTTTGCTCTTTCAATGAGAGGTGGAGCCGTTGAAATTAGGGCGGCTACTACTTGCCATACTGAGACCAGCGCGGCACTGTCTTGGTGGCGTTGGGACAGTATTGGGGCAGCATGCGATCCCCTGTGTGGGGGTTGTCGTTGTGGAAAATGCGCCCCTGGTGGAAAAGAGATGTCTCTCGCTGACGAGAGAGAAATGGAGATTGTCAAGAGGGGCCTGACTTTTAAGACAAGCGACGCTCACAGCGATGAGTCGCATTGGGACGCGAGCTATCCTTGGAAAGAGGACCCGTCTACTTTACCGAATAATAGAGCGGCGGTTGAGGCCACGTTCTTAAAGTCTGAGAAACATCTCAGGCGAGATCGCGTGTGGTACCAGGCCTATGCTAGCCAGGTGCATGAGATGCTCAAAAGAGGTGCTGCTGTCAAGCTGTCTAAAGCTGCCATGGACATGTGGGACGGGGCTGTTTGGTGGATCAACCATCTTATGGCACCGAATCCACACTCAGTTTCCACGCCAGTTAGGATAGTCTGGGACAGTAGTCAAGAATTCCGGGGCGTGAGTTTGAACAGTATCCTGCTAAAGGGGCCCGATGTTTTGAACCCGATCCGAGCAGTGTTGCTGCGTTTCAGGGAAGGGGAACACGCCGCCATCGGCGACGTAAGCAAAATGTACCACTCCGTTTGGCTAGAAGAGCGGGAGGTACATTTGCACCGGTTCCTATGGAGGGACTCAGTTGACAGCAAGATTGAAGACTATGCAGTTGTACGGGTCAATATGGGAGACCGTCCAGCGGGTAGCATAGCTCAAATAGCGATGCGCGAGACAGCGTATCTACCTCAGTTCACCCACATGGTTGACGAGAGGGACGTAATCGTGGAGAACGCTTATGTAGACGACATTTTTCTATCTCACAACTGCCCCCAGAGGCTGGAGAAGGTACTGGCGGGGGTTAAAACCATTCTGGCTACCGGGGTTTTTCACCTAAAGCCCTGGGTACGGTCAGGCTAAAGTGGGAGGGAAGGAGATGGAGAAATGAAACCAGAGACTATGTTGTTGCCGAATCAGATGAGAGAGGAGGACAATAAGGCTCTGGGGGTTGGTTACCATGTGAAGGAGGACAGCCTCTTCATCATGGTTGCCATAAACTTTTCCGCCAGAAAGAAAAAAGTGCGAAGCGAGGAAAACCTTGCTCTGGAGGAGGTGGCGGAGAAAACGTCAAATCCTCTGACTCGGCGTATGTTGCTGAGTCAAGTAGCGGGGCTGTATGATCCCATTGGCCTTGTGACGCCTCTGAAACAGAAAGGCGTTATTCTAGTCAGGAGGGCGTTCCAAGAGGCGGGGTCATTGACCAAAGACACTTGGGATCAACCGTTGTCTAGCGATCTCCGCGTGAAAGCGGTTGAACTTTTTGAGGAATACGCAAAGCTGAGTGCGATCACGTTCCCCAGGTGTATCACTCCGCCCGGATGGGTGGGGGAACCCTGGGGCATCACCTTCTCCGACGGGAGCTGAGAGTCCTACGGAGCGGTGCTCTACCTGCGGTGGGAAACTGCTAGAGGGGTGGAGACTCGTCTGGTGGAGTCAAAAGCCAAGTTGGCTCCTCTAGACCAAAAGGGCGATGCAGTGAAAGCTGAAATCTGCGGTGCTGTCTTTGCCGCACGACTGAAAAGGTACGTGCTGAAGCATAGCAGGCTGACAATCGGGAAGTGGTATCACTTTGTCGACAGCCAGACAGTGCTGGGTGCCATTCAAAGGGACAGTTATGGGTTCCAAACGTTCTTCGCTAATAGGGTTGGGGAAATCCAGAAGGCGGGGCCTGTGACTGACTGGTGGTGGGTTCCCGGGGTGGAAAATGTAGCTGATCTAGTCACGAGGGGGGGTTCTCCTGAGCAATTAGACAGTGATTCCCTGTGGCAAAAGGGACCAGAGTTCCTAGCCAGACCAGTCGACCAATGGCCTATGAAGTCTGCTGCTGAGGTGGCTGCTTCATCGCAGGAAATCGTGAGTACATTGCAGAGAAAAGTGTTCAAAATGAAAGCATTCTCTGCTGCTGTTACTAGATCCCAAACTAAGAACCAGGGGTCCGCGCCACTGCCAGACAGTGGCGGGTCCTCACCAGTCAGTGGCAGATCTTCACCAGACAATGGGGGGTCTCCAGCGGTCAGCAGGGGTCCTTCACCAGTCAGTGATGGGGGTTCTGTGGCAGCATCTAATGACGAAACTGAACAGCTGTGGGGGTCAGGCCTTGTGAACCAAATGGACTTGGCTAGATGCAGCACACTGTCAAAACTCTGCGGGGCAGTTGGCTACGTCCGCAGAGTGTTGCACGGCCACGGAGGCTTATTCAAGTCCGGCAGTCGTGTACAGTGGGGGGCGGTGCTCTCTGTCGGAGAGCGGGACACAGCATTTAAGGAGCTGTGCCTTGCCGCCCAAGAGGGAATTTCTTTCCCGACAACGACACTAAACCGTCTTGTAGTTAGTAAGAACGACAAGACAGGTCTCTTGCTATGCCGAGGCCGGGTTCAGACCGTTGACCAAGAAAGCCAGGGCGTGCCCATCATTCCTTACGAGGCACGACTCAGCACACTACTGTGTGAGGAGGCCCATCGTGCAAACCACGAGGGCATGGCTGGGACACTCCTGCGAGTCAGGAAGAAAGCCTGGGTGGTTCAGGGGCCAAGGGTCGCACGTAAGGTGATCGACTCTTGCCTGTTTTGTCGCAAACGGGGGGCTAAGCTATAAAGTCAAGTGATGGCTAATCTTCCTACAGTGCGCACAAGTCCAGCAGCTCCGTTCGAGTACACAACGCTGGATTTGTTCGGTCCTTACACTGTCAGGGGCACTGTGGCATCAGGTCACATCAGCCTCATGGTGGTGCCAGTGGCATCATGTCACATCATCCTCATGGTGGCGCCAGTGGCATCGTGTCACATCAGCCTCATGGTGGCGCCAGTGGCATCAGGTCACATCAGCCTCATGGTGGCGCCAGTGGCATCATGTCACATCAGCCTCATGGTGGCGCCAGTGGCATCATGTCACATCAGCCTCATGGTGGCGCCAGTGGCATCGTGTCACATCATCCTCATGGTGGCGCCAGTGGCATCAGGTCACATCATCCTCATGGTGGCGCCAGTGGCATCAGGTCACATCAGCCTCATGGTGGCGCCAGTGGCATCAGGTCACATCAGCCTCATGGTGGCGCCAGTGGCATCATGTCACATCATCCTCATGGTGGCGCCAGTGGCATCGTGTCACATCATCCTCATGGTGGCGCCAGTGGCATCATGTCACATCATCCTCATGGTGGCGCCAGTGGCATCATGTCACATCATCCTCATGGTGGCGCCAGGGGCATCAGGTCACATCAGCCTCATGGTGGCGCCAGTGGCATCGTGTCACATCATCCTCATGGTGGCGCCAGTGGCATCATGTCACATCAGCCTCATGGTGGCGCCAGTGGCATCAGGTCACATCATCCTCATGGTGGCGCCAGTGGCATCAGGTCACATCAGCCTCATGGTGGCGCCAGTGGCATCATGTCACATCAGCCTCATGGTGGCGCCAGTGGCATCAGGTCACATCATCCTCATGGTGGCGCCAGTGGCATCAGGTCACATCATCCTCATGGTGGCGCCAGTGGCATCATGTCACATCAGCCTCATGGTGGCGCCAGTGGCATCATGTCACATCAGCCTCATGGTGGCGCCAGTGGCATCAGGTCACATCATCCTCATGGTGGCGCCAGTGGCATCAGGTCACATCAGCCTCATGGTGGCGCCAGTGGCATCAGGTCACATCATCCTCATGGTGGCGCCAGTGGCATCAGGTCACATCATCCTCATGGTGGCGCCAGTGGCATCATGTCACATCAGCCTCATGGTGGCGCCAGTGGCATCATGTCACATCAGCCTCATGGTGGCGCCAGTGGCATCATGTCACATCAGCCTCATGGTGGCGCCAGTGGCATCATGTCACATCAGCCTCATGGTGGCGCCAGTGGCAACATGTCACATCATCCTCATGGTGGCGCCAGTGGCATCATGTCACATCAGCCTCATGGTGGCGCCAGTGGCATCATGTCACATCAGCCTCATGGTGGCACCAGTGGCATCATGTCACATCAGCCTCATGGTGGCGCCAGTGGCATCATGTCTTTCTGAATATTCTGCCTCCAGGGTGAGAACTTGATGATCTGTACAGTATGGAGCGGTGGGCGATACGATGTCTCCCTCTAGTGGACACAGAGGGGATAGATACACGACTAGATAAGATACACGACTGGCATATCCTGCACAACACCACCACACACGCGAGAGAGAGAGAGAGAGAGAGAGAGAGAGAGAGAGAGAGAGAGAGAGAGAGAGAGAGAGAGAGAGAGAGAGAGAGAGAGAGAGAGAGGAGAGAGAGAGAGAGAGAGAGAGCGCGCATAATGTAGCTATAATGGTGTATAGGCAAAGCAAGCCAACTATGCAAATGGCCAACAGAGTAAACAAGGCCAGATTAGCACTGGGCATTTAACACTAGACCATGGACCACTAGGACAATATGGAATGACAATTACATAGCATGAGTACATTCAAGTCAACACAGAGACAGGGGAACAAAGGCTTACGTTTGTTATGGACGCACGGCTGCAAGGAAGTGAGTGGTGTTGTGTGGAGTACTGTGAGTGAGAGCAGGTTCTGCATGTTGTCTGTGTGAAGGCTGGAGACTGAGTGAGGAGTGTGGAATGAGTGATGGCTTATGTAGGTCACACCTAAACTGTGATTGGGCAATGAGTTGAGTGGTGTGATGGCAAACAGGTGTCTCATTATGGATGGATCCCCATTCCCTGCATTGTCCACCAGAGGCTGCCATTCAGCCACTGTGACGCACCAGGCCCTCCAGTTAGCTCCACGCGGCTTAAATCACATGGTGGGTGTAGGTTTTACTCCAAAGCCCCAGAATGTGTGAGGTCAAGATTGGGTGCCTGATGAAGCCAACAATGGCCGAAACACTGTGAAGCTACAGTGCTTTTTGAGTGGTGCAACCACTCCCTTACGGAGCTATGTGTGTGGCTGACTGGGTGGCTGGCTGGGTGGGTCTGAGCACGATAACAGCATGGTTGTTTTTCACCATTTGTGCGCAACCTAACACACACACAAACACGCACGCACATATTAACTGTATATACGATGATTTCAGGTGTGCCAGTACAGTACAGTGACAGTACAGTAGAGGGTACAGTAGAGGGACCCCCACATGGTAACTCTGTCATTGCTCTACCGTTTTGGACGTGGGGGCACCCTGGGCGCGTTGTGGGTCTGGAACTTCCGGGGACGTATGATGAGCAGCCCTCACTTTTAGAGGGGCGCTACCCCCTCCTATACACAGGGGGCGCTACCCCTTCCTATACACAGGGGGCGCTACCCCCTCCTATACACAGGGGGCGCTACCCCCTCCTATACACAGGTTTAATGTTTGTCTTCAGTTCAATGTTTGTTTAATAAACGCCATTGACAATGAAGGGAAAACTTAATTACGTCATAGTCTCTTTATTGTTAATGGCGTTTAATGTTTAATAATAATAATAATAAAACTTTATTTGTATAGCACCTTTCATGACATGAAATGCAGCTCAAAGTGCTTTACACAAAAAAAGAAAAGAAAGGCAGGGCATAAACAATACAGTGAGGACATGAATAACATTTTTTTTAAAGACAAATAAATCAATTAAAAGCAAGGGTGTAGAAGTGGGTCTTGAACTGAGCTTTAAAAATGTCTACAGAGGCTGCCTGTCGAAGGTACAGTGGGAGTTTGTTCCACGCCGTCCGTAGAAGCAAAAAGCTGCTTCCCCGTATTTTTTAGTTGCCATTTTTTTAGGCAAAGCGAGCAGGCCAGCAGTGGAAGACCTTAGGGGGCGGTTTGGGACATATTTCGGCAGGCAGTCATGTAGGTAGGAAGGTGCGAGACCATTGAGACAATTTACAATTTAGGCATTTAGCAGACGCTTTATAAACAAGTAAAATAATTTTAAAATCAATCCTAAAAACAACCGGAAGCCAGTGCAATGAGGCCAAGACTGGAGTAATATGTTCTCTCATCTTAGTTCTAGTTATGACTCTGGCTGCTGCATTTTGGACAAGTTGTAATCTGTCAGTTGATTTCTTAGGCAATCCAGAAAAAAGTGCATTGCAGTAATCAAGCCGAGAAAAAACCAAGGCGTGGATTAGCGTTTTTGCATCGTCCAGTGACAAATAGGCTCTGATTCGTGCAATATTTCTAAGATGAAAAAAGGCAATCTTGGTAACATGATTAATGTGTGAATTAAAATTCAGTTCAGAATCAATAATGATCCCCAAGTTCTTTACTGTACTGTTACTTTCTACAGTCAGGTTGCCAAGTCTGCTTTTTATCGATTATTTCTGCTCACTAGAACCGATTATGAGAACTTCTGTCTTATCCTCATTTAGCTTGAGAAAGTTCTCACTCATCCAGCATTTGATGCTAGACAGACAGGTCAAGAGCGGGTCTAAGGCACAGAGATCATCTGGAGCTACAGAAATATATAGTTGGGTATCATCAGCATAGAAATGAAAATTGACTCCGTGATTGGTAATGAGTTCTCCCAATGGCAGTATGTACAGGGAGAATAACAGAGGACCAATAATCGAGCCCTGTGGAATACCAGAACCGATGTTCTGTTTGTTAGGTAGGAGGAAAACCAGGACAGGGCCGTGCCAGACAGGCCTATCCAGTGCTCCAGACGCTGTATTAAAATTGAATGGTCAATCGTGTCAAATGCAGCCGTTAGATCTAGAAGTAAAAGAACGGAAACATGTTTCTTGTCAGCAGACACCCTAAGATCATTAATTACTTTTACAAGTGCTGTTTCTGTGCTGTGGCCTTTCCTAAAGCCAGATTGGAATTTGTTATGCACATTGTTGTTCTGTAGAAACACATCCAATCTAAAACCTTGCCCAGAAAGGGCAGATTAGAAATGGGTCGGTAGTTACCCAGCACAGAGGGATCAAGTTTGTGTTTCTTGAGTAAGGGCCTAACTACAGCCGTCTGGAAAGACGCCTGATTGTAGAGAGCTGTTTACAATTTTTAGGATATCTCCAATCACACTGTCTAAAACCTCTTTGAGAAAGGTGGTGGGAATTGTGTCCAATGAACAGGAGGATGATGTCATCTGAGATATGGTTTTTCGGAGTTCGTCTTCATCAATTGTACAGAAAGACAATAGGCTTCCCCTGGAGAGATCAACCCTGACACCATTAGCTGCTGTTTGAGGGCTTGAGCTAGCAGCAGCACCATTCATAATATCAGCTCTAATGTTACAAATTTTGTTATAAAAAAAGCATGCAAACTCATTACACTTAGCTTTAGAAGCCGGGAACGACTGCTTGTAGGACTGGGGGGGGGGGGGGGGGGGGGGTTAAAAGTCGTTCAATGGTAGAGAATAAGACTCTGGCATTTTTCTTGTTCTCATTAATAATGCCAGAGAAATAAGCCTGCCTTGCCAGACGCAGGGCTTTGTTATAGGCGACTGTTGACTTTTTAAGAATCTCTAGGTGGATGGTGAGTTTGTTTTTTCTCCAAGCTCGCTCAGCTCTACGACAATCTTGCTTCAGTGAACGTGTATGCTCATTTATCCAGGGTGTTACTCTGGTGTTCTGTTTCTTTTTAGTTTTCATAGGAGCCACTATGTCAAGAGCTGACTCTAGTTTAAGATTAAACATTTGGACCATATCATTTACTGGGGGAGTATCGGACAGGGGGGGGCCCAGATGACGAGAGAACCCCTTGGCTGCAGATGAGCTAAAAAAAACGCTTTTTTATAGTATATTCAGTGATGTTTTTCTCTAGATCAGAGACAGTCATATTAAAACACAGCAAATAGTGGTCTGATAGCTCAGGCATTTCAATAGTCCTTTCAACAGTGATGTTCAGACAAAACATGTTGGATGAACTCAAAGGAGTGCAATAACTCTAAGAAACCCAGAGCCACCGCATTTGAAGCATCGTCCAGGTGTAGATTAAGATCACCTGAGATAAGAGTTCTGTCATAGTTAGTGGAACAGATAGATAAAAGTTCTGATATTTCTGTTAGAAATACAGCTTTGCTGCACTTTGGAGGACGATAAATGCTGATCATTGGGATAGAGGACTGACCCTGCAGTATTGTGGCCTGGTATTCAAAGGATGAAAAGCTGCCGAGAGTCAGAGCCTTGAATTTTAAAGTGTCTGAAAAAAATATTGCCAGTCCACCTCCTTTCTTAGCCTCGCGAACAGAGTGGATGAAACTGTAGTTTGCGGGACAGGCTGGCGCTAGGAGAACAGCTCCATCCGAGCCAAGCCATGTCTCTGTTAGAAAGATAATATCTAGCTTCTCTTTACATATTATATCATTCACAGAGGAGGACTTATTTGTTAATGACCTGATGTTAAACAAGGCAAGGTTTAGCTTGTTATCAGATTTTTGGGGACTGTGATGCCTGTGAGGTACATTAACCAAGCAGCATTCTCTCTTCAGGCTACTCCTTGTCTTGGACAATCTATTTGAAATAACAGTGGAAATGTTGTGAACCTCAACCTGTACGGTGATTGAAACACCAGGCTTTCTAGTTTGTGTTTACATCACCATTACATCACCTAATCAACATGAGTTAGACTTTAATATATTAGCGCCCCTCACTTCACACAGGTGTGATTTGTGCAGGGACCCCCAGGGGTCCTTGAGGCAGTTACACGGGGTACCCAGCTAAATTATAGTTTGGAACCAAATTGACCCTTATGGGCCTGTTAACTCTGAAAGTGTACAAATGGAACCAAATGGACCCTGACAGGTCCATTTGGTTCCATTTGTACACTCTCAGAGTTAAATTAACATTGATTTTACGATATAAAAACAATGCCATTAAATAGGGGGTCCGTAGACTAATGCATGTCAAACTGGGGGGTCGTTGAAATTAAACGGGTTGAGAATCACTGCTAGAGCCGTAGAACTCCTCTCTTATGGGGGTCCCTGGAATATCATTTCAAATAGGGGGTCCGCTGGGCTATAATGAGTATCATTTTGGGGGTCCTTGACATGAAGAACCTTGGGACCCCTGCTATATGGACACAGGTTTGTGCTTCGTCAGCGTTACGTCATGCGTTAAGTCATCGGCCTATAAAATGCCGTCCGGGCAGTGGGTAGTCCTTAAATGTAATCTTAATGAAGTTTTTGTTTGGCCCAAAACAAAACATTTCTTGCCGGACCACACACATACTGGACCCCACACATACTGGACCAGACACATACTGGACCACAGAGCATGTTTAAGAGCACATATAATCTAAGTGGATTGTTGACCGTCTTCTACAGCATCGGCAGCAAACCTCTCGAGCTATGGGGCGTAACGACCAGACACGGCCACGTCAAAAGAGTCACGGACAACGACATCCAGTCGCTGGTGGTGGAGGTGAAGGGCAACAACGTCAGCACCACGTACATCACCTGTCCCTCAGACCCCCGCAAGTCCATGGGCATCACGCTGCCCTACCTGGTGCTCATCGTCAAGAACCTCAAGGACTACTTCAGCTTCGAGGTGACCATACTGGACGACAGGAACAACCGCCGCCGCTTCCGGGCGAGCAACTACCACAGCAGGATGACCAACACGCCCATGGTCTGCACCATGCCCATGCAGCTGGACGAGGGCTGGAACCAGATCCAGTTCAACCTCAAGGACTACACCCTCAAGGCCTACGGGACCAACTTCGTGGAGGCGCAGCGCATACAGATCCACGCCAACTGCCGCGTGCGCAGGGTGTACTTCTCGGACAGGATGTACGCGCCCGAGGAGCTGCCCAACGAGTACAAACTGTACATGCCCATTAAGAACAACCGGGAGAGGAAGCTCCTGCTGGACGGCGCCCAGAGGCAGCACGTGGAGCCCATCGGAGGCGAGGGAGACCAGGCCTCGGACGGCGGCGGGGGGACCCTGCAGGGGTCAAAGGGCCAGGGAGCGGAGGACCGGGGGGGTCTCCAAGAGCAGCCCCCCGAGGAGGAGGAGGACGTTCCGTCCACTGTCACCAGCACGCCTGGGGAAGGGGAAGAGGACGAAGACGAAGAAGAAGACGAAGATGACACCTCGGGTATGGAGGCGGGGGATGAGCCGGCTAGTGACCAAGATGAAAATGACGATGCTTCGGTTGAGGACAGTTAGTCCACAGGCCTGTCTTTAAAATGTTCTGATAGGAGGAACAGGTAAAGCAACTGCTCTACCGATGAAAACCAACGGCTGCTTCGAGAGTTTTTACACATGTCCCCCAGGCCTGGGAATAGGTAGCTTAACCCATTTTGGGGCGGGAACCCCTTTTGGTGTGCTTTAGCTATTGAAAAATAGCAGATCTACAAGCTCATAGATCACGAGCTTGTAGGTCTGCTATTTTTGAAAAATCGAAGAATGAACAAACATAGCTTTTTCAGAAAACTATCAGGATGTAGAAGACATTTTTAGAATCTGATCTCGGGTCAAAATGGGTTAATGTCTCCCAGGCCTGGGAACAGGTAGCATGTCTCCCAGGCCCGGGAACAGGTAGAATGTCTCCCAGGCCCGGGAACAGGTAGCATGTCTCCCAGGTAGCATGTCTCCCAGGCCTGGGAACAGGTAGCATGTCTCCCATGTAGCATGTCTCCCAGGCCCGGGAACAGGTAGCATGTCTCCCAGGCCTGGGAACAGGTAGCTTAATGTCTCCCAGGCCCGGGAACAGGTAGAATGTCTCCCAGGCCTGGGAACAGGTAGCATGTCTCCCAGGCCTGGGAACAGGTAGCATGTCTCCCAGGCCTGGGAACAGGTAGCATGTCTCCCAGGCCTGGGAACAGGTAGCATGTCTCCCAGGCCTGGGAACAGGTAGCTTAATGCCTCCCAGGCCTGGGAACAGGTAGCATGTCTCCCAGGCCTGGGAACAGGTAGCATGTCTCCCAGGCCTGGGAACAGGTAGCATGTCTCCCAGGCCTGGGAACAGGTAGCATGTCTCCCAGGCCTGGGAACAGGTAGCATGTCTCCCAGGCCTGGGAACAGGTAGCATGTCTCCCAGGCCCGGGAACAGGTATCTTAATGTCTCCCAGGCCCGGGAACAAGTAGCATGTGTCCCAGGCCCGGGAACAGGTAGCATATGTCCCAGGCCCGGGAACAGGTATCTTAATGTCTCCCAGGCCCGGGAACAGGTATCTTAATCTTAATGGGTGGAAGCAGCAGTGTAATCCAGCTCCATCTTGTCTCAGGAGACGGTGGGAGCAGCAGTGTAATCCAGCTCCATCTTGTCTCAGGAGACGGTGGGAGCAGCAGTGTAATCCAGCTCCAGCTTGTCTCAGGAGACGGTGGGAGCAGCAGTGTATCCATGTTTTACAGCGTGAGACTCTAGGAGGCTAAGCCGTCCACGCATTTTTTCCATATTATGTTTCATATATTTTTTACATATACATAAACTTCAATTTGATATGAGGGAAGGCAACCGAAACTATGCCCACATTTCGAGACGATAGATGCGGTCCAGCGGTTTTCATTTTTTCTTTTTTTAAGTGGTGCAACCACTTCCTTAAGTGACTATGTGTGTGGCTGGCTGGCTGGGTGGGTGGCTGGGTGGCTGGGTGGGTGCATCTGAGCACGGGAACAGCATGGTTGTTTTTCACCACCTGTGCGCAACCTAACGCACACACAAACACACACGCACATATTAACTGTATATATGGTGATTTCGGGTGTGCCAGTACAGTACAGTACAGTACAGTACAGTACAGTACAGTACAGTACAGTACAGTACAGTACAGTACAGATAGCCCCCCCCCCCCCCCCCCCCCGGGGACCCCCACACAGAGTTGCACCATTTTTTTTTAATCAAGGTGAAAAGACACAGCTTTGGTTAAAAAGAATGGGCAGCTCCAGAACCACCCGGACCAGAATGGGCAGCTCCAGAACCACCCGGACCAGAATGGGCAGCTCCAGAACCACCCTGACCAGAACGGGCAGCTCCAGAACCACCCGGACCAGAACGGGCAGCTCCAGAACCACCCGGACCAGCAGTAGAACCACCCGGACCAGCAGCAGAACGGGCAGCTCCAGAACCACCAGCAGCAGAACGGGCAGCTCCAGAACCACCCGGACCAGAATGGGCAGCTCCAGAACCACCAGCAGCAGAACGGGCAGCTCCAGAACCACCAGCAGCAGAACGGGCAGCTCCAGAACCACCCGGACCAGAATGGGCAGCTCCAGAACCACCCGGACCAGAACGGGCAGCTCCAGAACCACCCGGACCAGAACGGGCAGCTCCAGAACCACCCAGACCAGAACGGGCAGCTCCAGAACCACCCGGACCAGAACGGGCAGCTCCAGATCCATCTGGACCAGCAGTAGAACGGGCAGCTCCAGAACCACCCGGACCAGCAGCAGAACGGGCAGCTCCAGAACCACCAGCAGCAGAACGGGAAGCTCCAGAACCACCAGCAGCAGAATGGGCAGCTCCAGAACCACCCGGACAAAAACGGGCAGCTCCAGATCCATCTGGACCAGCAGTAGAATGGGCAGCTCCAGAACCACCCGGACCAGCAGCAGTGCCTTCGAAATTATTTTTTTGGGGGTCGTACAAAAAAACATTTCACCTACTCACTTAAGTCTAAACACGTTTGACAGTGAAGTTGAAGGTATCAAAGTTGTCAAAGTTGACATATTGGAAACTGCAAAACTGAAATCAGAATAAAGAGACATAATAGGAAAAAACCTTCAGCTGGAGCAACCTCATTTTTAGGAAATGATATAGTCGGAGGCAGAGATAGGCTAACCTGACTCCGCCAGATGGGGCAGCAGAGAGTACACTGGGTTTTCCCCTCCTAGAGGCGGGATCATGGCAGCACTGTGTATGCCTTGATCCCGCCTCTAGCTGCCGCTGATTGGCCAGGCCGTTTTGTGGCCGTAGCATCAAGTCTGCCTGAGAGTTCCCAGATGGGAGCAGGAGGGGGGGAACCCAGTGTACTAGAGATAGGCTACACTACGGGGAACTAACACGGGTCGAAGAGAAGGGAGATGTTCAAAACATAACATGACGACGTGAGATGGATTTTAACGTACGTGGGTCCTTCCCACTCAAGGGGCATGCTGTCCATGCAATAGATCAGGGCTGGGCAACTTTGACAATGGAGAGGGCCACTATAGTTCCACACTCACTCCAGAGGGCCACTATAGTTCCACACTCACTCCAGAGGGCCACTATAGTTCCACACTCACTCCAGAGGGCCACTATAGTTCCACACTCACTCCAGAGGGCCACTATAGTTCCACACTCACTCCAGAGGGCCACTATAGTTCCACACTCACTCCAGAGGGCCACTATATTTCCACACTCACTCCAGAGGGCCACTATAGTTCCACACTCACTCCAGAGGGCCACTATAGTTCCACACTCACTCCAGAGGGCCACTATAGTTCCACACTCACTCCAGAGGGCCACTATATTTCCACACTCACTCCAGAGGGCCACTATAGTTCCACACTCACTCCAGAGGGCCACTATAGTTCCACACTCACTCCAGAGGGCCACTATAGTTCCACACTCACTCCAGAGGGCCACTATAGTTCCACACTCACTCCAGAGGGCCACTATATTTCCACACTCACTCCAGAGGGCCACTATAGTTCCACACTCACTCCAGAGGGCCACTATAGTTCCACACTCACTCCAGAGGGCCACTATAGTTCCACACTCACTCCAGAGGGCCACTATAGTTCCACACTCACTCCAGAGGGCCACTATATTTCCACACTCACTCCAGAGGGCCACTATAGTTCCACACTCACTCCAGAGGGCCACTATAGTTCCACACTCACTCCAGAGGGCCACTATATTTCCACACTCACTCCAGAGGGCCACTATATTTCCACACTCACTCCAGAGGGCCACTATAGTTCCACACTCACTCCAGAGGGCCACTATAGTTCCACACTCACTCCAGAGGGCCACTATATTTCCACACTCACTCCAGAGGGCCACTATATTTCCGCACTCACTCCAGAGGGCCACTATATTTCCACACTCACTCCAGAGGGCCACTATATTTCCACACTCACTCCAGAGGGCCACTATATTTCCGCACTCACTCCAGAGGGCCACTATATTTCCGCACTCACTCCAGAGGGCCACTATATTTCCACACTCACTCCAGAGGGCCACTATATTTCCACACTCACTCCAGAGGGCCACTATATTTCCACACTCACTCCAGAGGGCCACTATATTTCCACACTCACTCCAGAGGGCCACTATATTTCCACACTAACTCGAGGGCCACTATAGTTCCACAATCACTCCAGGGGGCCACTATATTTCCACACTCACTCCAGAGGGCCACTATATTTCCACACTCACTCCAGAGGGCCACAATATTTACATACTCACTCTAGAGGGCCACTATAGTTCCAGACTCACTCCAGAGGGCCACTATATTTCCACACTCACTCCAGAGGGCCACTATATTTCCACATTCACACCAGAGGGCCACTATATTTCCACACTCACTCCAGAGGGCCACTACATTTCCACACTCACTCCAGAGGGCCACTATATTTCCACACTCACTCCAGAGGGCCACTACATTTCCACACTCACTCCAGAGGGCCACTACATTTCCACACTCACTCCAGAGGGCCACTACATTTCCACACTCACTCCAGAGGGCCACTACATTTCCACACTCACTCCAGAGGGCCACTATATTTCCACACTCACTCCAGAGGGCCACTATATTTCCGCACTCACTCCAGAGGGCCACTATATTTCCGCACTCACTCCAGAGGGCCACTATAGTTCCGCACTCACTCCAGAGGGCCACTATAGTTCCGCACTCACTCCAGAGGGCCACTATAGTTCCGCACTCACTCCAGAGGGCCACTATAGTTCCGCACTCACTCCAGAGGGCCACTATATTTCCACACTCACTCCAAAGGGCCACTATATTTCCACACTCACTCCAGAGGGCCACTATATTTCCACACTCACTCCAGAGGGCCACTATATTTCCACACTCACTCCAGAGGGCCACTATAGTTCCACACTCACTCCAGAGGGCCACTATATTTCCACACTCACTCCAGAGGGCCACTATATTTCCACACTCACTCCAGAGGGCCACTATATTTCCACACTCACTCCAGAGGGCCACTACATTTCCACACTCACTCCAGAGGGCCACTACATTTCCACACTCACTCCAGAGGGCCACTATATTTCCACACTCACTCCAGAGGGCCACTACATTTCCACACTCACTCCAGAGGGCCACTACATTTCCACACTCACTCCAGAGGGCCACTATATTTCCACACTCACACCAGAGGGCCACTATATTTCCACACTCACTCCAGAGGGCCACTATATTTCCACACTCACTCCAGAGGGCCACTATATTTCCACACTCACTCCAGAGGGCCACTATATTTCCACACTCACTCCAGAGGGCCACTATATTTCCACATTTACACCAGAGAGCCACTATATTTCCACACTCACTCCAGAGGGCCACTACATTTCCACACTCACTCCAGAGGGCCACTACATTTCCACACTCACTCCAGAGGGCCACTACATTTCCACACTCACTCCAGAGGGCCACTACATTTCCGCACTCACTCCAGAGGGCCACTACATTTCCGCACTCACTCCAGAGGGACACTATATTTCCGCACTCACTCCAGAGGGCCACTATAGTTCCGCACTCACTCCAGATGGCCACTATAGTTCCGCACTCACTCCAGAGGGCCACTATAGTTCCGCACTCACTCCAGAGGGCCACTATAGTTCCGCACTCACTCCAGAGGGCCACTATAGTTCCGCACTCACTCCAGAGGGCCACTATAGTTCCGCACTCACTCCAGAGGGCCACTATAGTTCCGCACTCACTCCAGAGGGCCACTATAGTTCCGCACTCACTCCAGAGGGCCACTATATTTCCGCACTCACACCAGAGGGCCACTATATTTCCGCACTCACACCAGAGGGCCACTATATTTCCGCACTCACACCAGAGGGCCACTATATTTCCACACTCACTCCAGAGGGCCACTAGAGTTCCACACTCACTCCAGAGGGCCACTATAGTTCCACACTCACTCCAGAGGGCCACTATAGTTCCACACTCACTCCAGAGGGCCACTATAGTTCCACACTCACTCCAGAGGGCCACTATATTTCCACACTCACTCCAGAGGGCCACTATATTTCCACACTCACTCCAGAGGGCCACTACATTTCCACACTCACTCCAGAGGGCCACTACATTTCCACACTCACTCCAGAGGGCCACTACATTTCCACACTCACTCCAGAGGGCCACTATATTTCCACACTCACTCCAGAGGGCCACTATATTTCCACACTCACTCCAGAGGGCCACTATATTTCCACACTCACCCCAGAGGGCCACTATAGTTCCACACTCACTCCAGAGGGCCACTATATTTCCACACTCACTCCAGAGGGCCACTATATTTCCACACTCACACCAGAGGGCCACTATATTTCCACACTCACTCCAGAGGGCCACTATATTTCCACACTCACTCCAGAGGGCCACTATATTTCCACACTCACTCCAGAGGGCCACTATATTTCCACACTTACTCCAGAGGGCCACTATATTTCCACATTCACACCAGAGGGCCACTATATTTCCACACTCACTCCAGAGGGCCACTACATTTCCACACTCACTCCAGAGGGCCACTACATTTCCACACTCACTCCAGAGGGCCACTATATTTCCACACTCACTCCAGAGGGCCGCTACATTTCCACACTCACTCCAGAGGGCCACTACATTTCCACACTCACTCCAGAGGGCCACTACATTTCCGCACTCACTCCAGAGGGCCACTATATTTCCGCACTCACTCCAGAGGGACACTATATTTCCGCACTCACTCCAGAGGGCCACTATAGTTCCGCACTCACTCCAGAGGGCCACTATAGTTCCGCACTCACTCCAGAGGGCCACTATAGTTCCGCACAGACTCCAGAGGGCCAATATAGTTCCGCACTCACTCCAGAGGGCCACTATATTTCCGCACTCACACCAGAGGGCCACTATATTTCCGCACTCACACCAGAGGGCCACTAATTTCCGCACTCACACCAGAGGGCCACTATATTTCCACACTCACACCAGAGGGCCACTATATTTCCACACTCACACCAGAGGGCCACTATAGTTCCACACTCACTCCAGAGGGCCACTATATTTCCACGCTCACTCCAGAGGACCACTATAGTTCCACACTCACTCCAGAGGGCCACTATAGTTCCACACTCACTCCAGAGGACCACTATAGTTCCACACTCACTCCAGAGGGCCACATTGCACACTGTGTTACTGTTGACGCGTTTTGAGCTTGTAGATCGGCTATTTTTTGCTATTATTTAAATTTAAATCCTGAACTTTTTTTGCTATTTTTGAATTGAAATGCTGAAAAGTTACATTTTTTTTAAATTTCAAATGCCTTTAATTATGGTTATGTTAACTTTATAAACTAAATACAAATACACTGGACATAAGAAAATAACATTTTAATATTACTCATTAAGCTACAAATTTTACTAATTTAGAAGTAATTAAAGCGGGTCATATGTTTGCAAATCAATAATATATCAGTATTCTGATGTTAACCTGAGGGCCACATTAACCCATTCTGGACGGGAACCCCTTTTGGTGTTTTAAGCACTATGTTGTATTTTAGCTATTGAAAAATAGCAGATCTACAAGCTCACAGAGCTTGTAGATCTATGAGCTCATAGAGCTTGTAGATCTATGAGCTCATAGAGCTTGTAGCTCTATGAGCTCATAGATCTACAAGCTCACAGAGCTTGTAGATCTATGAGCTCATAGAGCTTGTAGCTCTATGAGCTCACAGAGCTTGTAGAGCTGCTATTTATAGAGCTGCTATATATTCAAAGCCTCACGTCCTTGAATATATATTGTTGAGTCAACGTTTTTAACTCAAATCTTTGCTTCTGGCGGGGCCCCCGCGGGACCCCCGCCGCGGAGGTCCCTGGAACAACATATTTTCAGATGGGGGTCGGCGGCCAATTACATATAGTTCTTGGGGTCCTTGACATGAAATATTGAGCACCACTGAGATAGAAACATAAGGTATTTCAGAGAACTGTCACGATGTAGAAGACATACATTTCGATGTCAGGCCAACCACAGACAATCACGTAGCCTACATCTAACTCACAGTGTGAAAACGGACACAGACAGAACCACATATTGTTCAGTGGAGGTATGGCCTTGTGAGACAATCAAAGATATTGTAGAATGCAGCTTTGTTGGACTGTGAAGTTGGTGAACCCAGTCATTGACAGTCTGCAGTATCCATATATTAACACTAGATGGAGACACAGTCTGATGTAGCCAGATTAAGCTGCAGGACCCAGCCAAGTATTGCTGTCATGTTTGCAATAGGCCAAAATAAACATACAGTACTGCGTTTACACGCACGCACGCACGCACGCACACACGCACGCACGCACGCACGCACGCACGCACGCACGCACGCACGCACGCACGCACGCACGCACGCACGCACGCACATGTTTTTTTCTATAGTCACCAATACAAAGGCAGCTTGTGTTAATAGAAAGCCTATAGTGGACCCACCACACGTATAAATGCCCCTTTTGGCCAGAAAAGGATTTATTTTTCCACCGGAAGGAAAAATCCTGTGTCGTATCTGATAGACACGAAACCATACAAAAATACTGTACAGAGACACTTAACCAAAATACTGGAGAGCCAGGAGAGAATTGTGACACGGCACAGACAGCAGAGTAAGATGTTCCTCGATGTTTAAATACTGGAGAGCCAGGAGAGAATTGTGACACGGCACAGACAGCAGAGTAAGGGTTAGGGTTAGGGTTAGGGTTAGGGTTAGGGTTAGGGTTAGGGTTAGGGTTAGGGTTAGGGTTAGGGTTAGGGCACAGACAGCAGAGTAAGATGTTCCTCCATGTTTATTTCGGCAACACAGCATAGCACGGCATATGCTCACGCAGGAGCCAACTGGCCACCGGTCGTGACCAGGAGCCAACTGGCCACCGGTCGTGACCAGGAGCCAACTGGCCACCGGTCGTGACCAGGAGCCAACTGGCCACCGGTCGTGACCAGGAGCCAACTGGCCACCGGTCGTGACCAGCCAACTGACTGAACTGGTTACATTCAGGAGCCAACTGGCCACCGGTCGTGACCAGGAGCCAACTGGCCACGGGTCGTGACCAGCCAACTGACTGAACTGGTTACATTCAGGAGCCAACTGGCCACCGGTCGTGACCAGGAGCCAACTGGCCACCGGTCGTGACCAGGAGCCAACTGGCCACCGGTCGTGACCAGCCAACTGACTGAACTGGTTACATTCAATTCAGGAGCCAACTGGCCACCGGTCGTGACCAGGAGCCAACTGGCCACCGGTCGTGACCAGGAGCCAACTGGCCACCGGTCGTGACCAGGAGCCAACTGGCCACCGGTCGTGACCAGGAGCCAACTGGCCACCGGTCGTGACCAGCCAACTGACTGAACTGGTTACATTCAATTCAGGAGCCAACTGGCCACCGGTCGTGACCAGCCAACTGACTGAACTGGTTACATTCAATTCAGGAGCCAACTGGCCACCGGTCGTGACCAGCCAACTGACTGAACTGGTTACATTCAATTCAGGAGCCAACTGGCCACCGGTCGTGACCAGCCAACTGACTGAACTGGTTACATTCAATTGCATGGCATTAAGTACAATTTCCACAGACAAGAGGTGAGAATAGAGGCGTGTTCACAGCTCTTCTGAAGACAAGATGCTGACCCTTTGATCAACCATTCCAACAGTGACCACTTTGAACCCCTGTTTAGCATTTGATTGCCCTAGGTGTGACTCAGGAACTCAGACTACAGTATAAACAGGCGCCACATCGACACCCCCATAGGTGTCAACAGGATGAGCTCTACTGCATGTAAATACACAAGGCACATTTTGTAAGAGAACATGAAATATTGAAGGATTATTGATTCCAGATTCCACACTTGTCTATGGGGTTTTCTGTTGACAATATCGGTAGAGGGCGCGCAGTGGAGTAACTAAAAGTATTTTTTTTCTTCCGGTGGGAAAAATAAATTCTAGCCAAAAAGTGCATTTTGTTCGTGTGGTGGAGGGCCCACAGGGACACCCCATTCGACCTGTATCTCTGCATTGGAACGGCGAAATCATCCGTTATCAGCACGTTTGAATGGTGCCAAAATGTCCATACTGGCATCCTCACTGTTCAATCAGTATGTCATTATCTGCGATTGTAGCATTGTCATTATCACTGATGTCCTGACGGAGGCGCGCCGTGTCTGGTGGCCTTGAGCTACGTGAGGCACCGCCGAGCGAGGCGCTAGCCGAGCGAGTCGCCGTGCCGAGCGTTGCGACGGCCACCAGACCCGACTCAGCGCCGTCCGAGTTACGTCCTTACATGCACCGACAATAGTTGGAAATGACACGTCCACCAGGGGGAAACCTTGACCAGGCTATGTGGTGAGGATGCCAGTATGGACATTTTGGCACCATTCAAACGTGCTGATAACGGATGATTTCGCCGTTCCAATGCAGAGATAACGGTCGAATCCGCTGACAGGGATCTGTATTAGGACCTGTGCTTTTTGTTATTTATATAAATGATCCACCAAGTGAGATACAATCCGATGTCTACCTTTTTGCGGACGACACAAAAATATTTAGAACTATAACCAATGACACGGACACAGCACAACTCCAAGCAGACCTCCAGAGTACCAGCAACTGGTGTGACAGGTGGTTACTGAAATTAAACCCAGATAAATGTAAACAGTTGCACATTGGGGGAAAAAAGTGACAACTTGGCTAATTATACAGTCGGAGATCTAGTGATTCATCGAGGAAGAAAAAGATATAGGGGTGGGTATACAGTGGGTCATGTCCAGTCGCAAAGCGCGCCGTGCACATATGTGCCACATCTCTCTCCTGTTTAGGTAATGAAGGGCCCACCCTGGCCCGGGCGGCTGGCGTAGCTGTCTGGGCACCTTGGCTGGTAATCCAGTCTGGCAGTGTGCCGCGGGTTCGACTCCCGATCCCGACGGCCTTTACTGCGTGTCACCCCCCCCCCCCCCCCATCTCTCTCCCCATTTCCTGTCAGCCTACTTTCATCTCTATCAATAAAAAGGCGAAAGCCAAAAAAGAAAAATCTTTAATGAAGGGCGCACCCTTGACTGCATTCCGTTGTCACTGTGACTGCATGCCGTCCATGTGCGCGTGTGAACCTTTATTAGCCTACATCATAACGTGACATTTATTATACACCTCAAAAATAGCCACTCTACAAGCTCACACAACCGGTTGCGGACGCGACACTTCTATAGGTCTGACTCTGCTATTATTTTCTGTGCAGGACTTGCAGTCAGAGCAATGATAAAGTGTCTATCATTTTTAAATTATATCGGTGTAATGTTAGAGACCACAGAAGACATGTAAATATGAAATACATGCTTAAACATGTAGCTAGGTGTAATGTTAGAGACCACAGAAGACATGTAAATATGAAATACATGCTTAAACATGTAGCTAGGTGTAATGTTAGAGACCACAGAAGACATGTAAATATGAAATAAATGCTTAAACATGTAGCTAGGTGTAATGTTAGAGTCCACAGAAGACATGTAAATATGAAATAAATGCTTAAACATGTAGCTAGGTGTAATGTTAGAGTCCACAGAAGACGTAAATATGAAATAAATGCTTAAACATGTAGCTAGGTGTAATGTTAGAGTCCACAGAAGACATGTAAATATTAAATAAATGCTTAAACATGTAGCTAGGTGTAATGTTAGAGACCACAGAAGACATGTAAATATGAAATAAATGCTTAAACATGTAGCTAGGTGTAATGTTAGAGTCCACAGAAGACATGTAAATATGAAATAAATGCTTAAACATGTAGCTAGGTGTAATGTTAGAGACCACAGAAGACATGTAAATATGAAATAAATGCTTAAACATGTAGCTAGGTGTAATGTTAGAGTCCACAGAAGACGTAAGTATGAAATAAATGCTTAAACATGTAGCTAGGTGTAATGTTAGAGTACACAGAAGACATGTAAATATGAAATAAATGCTTAAACATGTAGCTAGGTGTAATGTTAGAGTACACAGAAGACATGTAAATATGAAATAAATGCTTAAACATGTAGCTAGGTGTAATGTTAGAGACCACAGAAGACATGTAAATATGAAATACATGCTTAAACATGTAGCTAGGTGTAATGTTGGAGACCACAGAAGACATGTAAATATGAAATAAATGCTTAAACATGTAGCTAGGTGTAATGTTGGAGACCACAGAAGACATGTAAATATGAAATAAATGCTTAAACATGTAGCTAGGTGTAATGTTAGAGTACACAGAAGACATGTAAATATGAAATAAATGCTTAAACATGTAGCTAGGTGTAATGTTAGAGACCACAGAAGACATGTAAATATGAAATACATGCTTAAACATGTAGCTAGGTGTAATGTTGGAGACCACAGAAGACATGTAAATATGAAATAAATGCTTAAACATGTAGCTAGGTGTAATGTTGGAGACCACAGAAGACATGTAAATATGAAATAAATGCTTAAACATGTAGCTAGGTGTAATGTTAGAGACCACAGAAGTGAACCTTTTCAAGCCTTTTTTCTCAACTCGCTGTTTCTCTGCAAGACATTACTCTATAAGCCATATCTCCAAAACTGGTGGGTCAAACTGAACAACCAATGTGTCAATTTGAAGCTATGATTCCCTGCTTTCATATGACATGAAAAAACACAAATTAAAAAACAAATCCAATGGCTGCAGTCCCTCAGTCACATTTGGTCACATATTATGTTCATAAGGTTGGGCTTCCACGCTGTGGCACCGTACAACCTTTTAGTACTTCAAGTACATTTTGATGCCGATACTTTTGTACTTTTACTCAAATACATTTTCAATTCCGTACTTGTACTTGTAATGGAGTACTTCTAAATTGCAGTATTGGTACTTTTACTTAATTAAAACAATTGAGTACTTTTTTCCACCATTAACTGTAAGCAACTGTGTGCACGTTCAAATAAATGGACAAAAAGACAGTTCTTGCTTCATATTGTTTATTTCTCATCATATTAGGGAAGGAAGACATCTGTATGTTTGGTGTTGAGCTTGAGCTACGCTCCAGTTTAAAGCTGACATGTTTTCAGTGTTGAGTTTAAACTGACAAGAAACCGCAGTTTGTAACTTTCAAGTTGTTTCTGTCAGGATAAATTGTCCTGACATATTGTTCAATATTGTTGCAAATATTAAAATGGTTATCTATCTAGTGTGTGCACTTGGAATATAATATTGCAATCAAATATTATTTTGTTGCCAAAACTGGAAAAAGAAAATAATTGTGCAATGTTTGTCCAACTTCAGGAATACATGGAAGCATCAACGTTTAGAAAAAAAACAAAAAAAAAACATTAATTTATGCCAAATGTATCCTCAATGAATCCAGATGAACTCCTCACCTACAGTTAATATTATAGAAGTGGAAATCTGCCAGTCAATAAAAACACAAAGTGCCAACCAAAAAAAAGGTTTCTAAGCAGCTGAGTGAGGACCAGCCAGTGGCCTCTCTCTCTCTCTTGCTCTCTCTCTCTCTCTCTCTCTCTCTCTCTCACTCTCACTCTCACTCTCTCTCTCTCTCTCTCTCTCTCTCTCTCACTCTCACTCTCACTCTCACTCTCTCTCTCTCTTCTCTCTCTCACTCTCACTCTCACTCTCACTCTCTCTCTCTCTCTCTCTCTCTCTCTCTCACTCTCACTCTCACTCTCTCTCTCTCTCTCTCTCTCTCTCTCTCTCTCTCTCTCTCTCTCTCTCTCTCACTCTCACTCTCACTCTCACTCTCTCTCTCTCTTCTCTCTCTCTCTCTCTCTCTCTCTCTCTCTCTCTCTCTCTCACTCTCTCTCTCTCAGCTGATTGGAAACTTTTTGCTATATACAGGTTTAAATGTTTGTTTTAACACGGAGCCCGCCAGAGCCGTAGAAACCGTAGGGTTAAATTAGTACCCTAGCCTGCCAGAGCCGTAGAAACCGTAGGGTTAAATTAGTACCCTAGCCTGCCAGAGCCGTAGAAACCGTAGGGTTAAATTAGTACCCTAGCCCGCCAGAGCCGTAGAAACCATAGGGTTAAATTAGTACCCTAGCCTGCCAGAGCCGTAGAAACCATAGGGTTAAATTAGTACCCTAGCCCGCCAGAGCCGTAGAAACCGTAGGGTTAAATTAGTACCCTAGCCCGCCAGAGCCGTAGAAACCATAGGGTTAAATTAGTACCCTAGCCTGCCAGAGCCGTAGAAACCATAGGGTTAAATTAGTACCCTAGCCTGCCAGAGCCGTAGAAACCATAGGGTTAAATTAGTACCCTAGCCTGCCAGAGCCGTAGAAACCATAGGGTTAAATTAGTACCCTAGCCTGCCAGAGCCGTAGAAACCGTAGGGTTAAATTAGTACCCTAGCCTGCCAGAGCCGTAGAAACCATAGGGTTAAATTAGTACCCTAGCCTGCCAGACCCGTAGAAACCATAGGGTTAAATTAGTACCCTAGCCCGCCAGAGCCGTAGAAACCATAGGGTTAAATTAGTACCCTAGCCCGCCAGACCCGTAGAAACCATAGGGTTAAATTAGTACCCTAGCCCGCCAGAGCCGTAGAAACCATAGGGTTAAATTAGTACCCTAGCCCGCCAGACCCGTAGAAACCATAGGGTTAAATTAGTACCCTAGCCCGCCAGAGCCGTAGAAACCGTAGGGTTAAATTAGTACCCTAGCGTAGAAACCATAGGGTTAAATTAGTACCCTAGCCCGCCAGAGCCGTAGAAACCATAGGGTTAAATTAGTACCCTAGCCTGCCAGAGCCGTAGAAACCATAGGGTTAAATTAGTACCCTAGCCCGCCAGAGCCGTAGAAACCATAGGGTTAAATTAGTACCCTAGCCCGCCAGAGCCGTAGAAACCATAGGGTTAAATTAGTACCCTAGCCTGCCAGAGCCGTAGAAACCATAGGGTTAAATTAGTACCCTAGCCTGCCAGAGCCGTAGAAACCGTAGGGTTAAATTAGTACCCTAGCCTGCCAGAGCCGTAGAAACCATAGGGTTAAATTAGTACCCTAGCCTGCCAGAGCCGTAGAAACCATAGGGTTAAATTAGTACCCTAGCCCGCCAGAGCCGTAGAAACCATAGGGTTAAATTAGTACCCTAGCCCGCCAGACCCGTAGAAACCGTAGGGTTAAATTAGTACCCTAGCCCGCCAGAGCCGTAGAAACCATAGGGTTAAATTAGTACCCTAGCCCGCCAGAGCCGTAGAAACCGTAGGGTTAAATTAGTACCCTAGCCTGCCAGAGCCGTAGAAACCATAGGGTTAAATTAGTACCCTAGCCTGCCAGAGCCGTAGAAACCATAGGGTTAAATTAGTACCCTAGCCTGCCAGAGCCGTAGAAACCATAGGGTTAAATTAGTACCCTAGCCCGCCAGAGCCGTAGAAACCATAGGGTTAAATTAGTACCCTAGCCCGCCAGAGCCGTAGAAACCATAGGGTTAAATTAGTACCCTAGCCTGCCAGAGCCGTAGAAACCATAGGGTTAAATTAGTACCCTAGCCCGCCAGAGCCGTAGAAACCATAGGGTTAAATTAGTACCCTAGCCCGCCAGAGCCGTAGAAACCATAGGGTTAAATTAGTACCCTAGCCTGCCAGAGCCGTAGAAACCGTAGGGTTAAATTAGTACCCTAGCCTGCCAGAGCCGTATAAACCATAGGGTTAAATTAGTACCCTAGCCCGCCAGAGCCGTAGAAACCATAGGGTTAAATTAGTACCCTAGCCTGCCAGAGCCGTAGAAACCGTAGGGTTAAATTAGTACCCTAGCCTGCCAGAGCCGTAGAAACCGTAGGGTTAAATTAGTACCCTAGCCTGCCAGAGCCGTAGAAACCATAGGGTTAAATTAGTACCCTAGCCCGCCAGAGCCGTAGAAACCATAGGGTTAAATTAGTACCCTAGCCTGCCAGAGCCGTAGAAACCGTAGGGTTAAATTAGTACCCTAGCCTGCCAGAGCCGTATAAACCATAGGGTTAAATTAGTACCCTAGCCCGCCAGAGCCGTAGAAACCATAGGGTTAAATTAGTACCCTAGCCTGCCAGAGCCGTAGAAACCGTAGGGTTAAATTAGTACCCTAGCCTGCCAGAGCCGTAGAAACCGTAGGGTTAAATTAGTACCCTAGCCTGCCAGAGCCGTAGAAACCATAGGGTTAAATTAGTACCCTAGCCTGCCAGAGCCGTAGAAACCATAGGGTTAAATTAGTACCCTAGCCCGCCAGAGCCGTAGAAACCGTAGGGTTAAATTAGTACCCTAGCCTGCCAGAGCCGTAGAAACCATAGGGTTAAATTAGTACCCTAGCCTGCCAGACCCGTAGAAACCGTAGGGTTAAATTAGTACCCTAGCCTGCCAGAGCCGTAGAAACCGTAGGGTTAAATTAGTACCCTAGCCTGCCAGAGCCGTAGAAACCGTAGGGTTAAATTAGTACCCTAGCCCGCCAGAGCCGTAGAAACCATATGGTTAAATTAGTACCCTAGCCCGCCAGAGCCGTAGAAACCATAGGGTTAAATTAGTACCCTAGCCCGCCAGAGCCGTAGAAACCATAGGGTTAAATTAGTACCCTAGCCCGCCAGAGCCGTAGAAACCATAGGGTTAAATTAGTACCCTAGCCCGCCAGAGCCGTAGAAACCGTAGGGTTAAATTAGTACCCTAGCCTGCCAGACCCGTAGAAACCGTAGGGTTAAATTAGTACCCTAGCCTGCCAGACCCGTAGAAACCATAGGGTTAAATTAGTACCCTAGCCCGCCAGAGCCGTAGAAACCATAGGGTTAAATTAGTACCCTAGCCCGCCAGAGCCGTAGAAACCATAGGGTTAAATTAGTACCCTAGCCTGCCAGAGCCGTAGAAACCATAGGGTTAAATTAGTACCCTAGCCTGCCAGAGCCGTAGAAACCGTAGGGTTAAATTAGTACCCTAGCCCGCCAGAGCCGTAGAAACCGTAGGGTTAAATTAGTACCCTAGCCCGCCAGAGCCGTAGAAACCATAGGGTTAAATTAGTACCCTAGCCTGCCAGAGCCGTAGAAACCATAGGGTTAAATTAGTACCCTAGCCTGCCAGAGCCGTAGAAACCATAGGGTTAAATTAGTACCCTAGCCTGCCAGAGCCGTAGAAACCATAGGGTTAAATTAGTACCCTAGCCCGCCAGACCCGTAGAAACCGTAGGGTTAAATTAGTACCCTAGCCTGCCAGAGCCGTAGAAACCATAGGGTTAAATTAGTACCCTAGCCCGCCAGAGCCGTAGAAACCATAGGGTTAAATTAGTACCCTAGCCTGCCAGAGCCGTAGAAACCATAGGGTTAAATTAGTACCCTAGCCTGCCAGAGCCGTAGAAACCATAGGGTTAAATTAGTACCCTAGCCTGCCAGACCCGTAGAAACCGTAGGGTTAAATTAGTACCCTAGCCCGCCAGAGCCGTAGAAACCGTAGGGTTAAATTAGTACCCTAGCCCGCCAGAGCCGTAGAAACCATAGGGTTAAATTAGTACCCTAGCCCGCCAGAGCCGTAGAAACCATAGGGTTAAATTAGTACCCTAGCCTGCCAGAGCCGTAGAAACCATAGGGTTAAATTAGTACCCTAGCCCGCCAGAGCCGTAGAAACCATAGGGTTAAATTAGTACCCTAGCCTGCCAGAGCCGTAGAAACCATAGGGTTAAATTAGTACCCTAGCCTGCCAGAGCCGTAGAAACCATAGGGTTAAATTAGTACCCTAGCCCGCCAGAGCCGTAGAAACCATAGGGTTAAATTAGTACCCTAGCCCGCCAGAGCCGTAGAAACCATAGGGTTAAATTAGTACCCTAGCCTGCCAGAGCCGTAGAAACCGTAGGGTTAAATTAGTACCCTAGCCTGCCAGAGCCGTAGAAACCATAGGGTTAAATTAGTACCCTAGCCTGCCAGAGCCGTAGAAACCATAGGGTTAAATTAGTACCCTAGCCTGCCAGAGCCGTAGAAACCATAGGGTTAAATTAGTACCCTAGCCTGCCAGAGCCGTAGAAACCATAGGGTTAAATTAGTACCCTAGCCTGCCAGAGCCGTAGAAACCATAGGGTTAAATTAGTACCCTAGCCTGCCAGAGCCGTAGAAACCATAGGGTTAAATTAGTACCCTAGCCCGCCAGAGCCGTAGAAACTGTAGGGTTAAATTAGTACCCTAGCCTGCCAGAGCCGTAGAAACCATAGGGTTAAATTAGTACCCTAGCCTGCCAGAGCCGTAGAAACCATAGGGTTAAATTAGTACCCTAGCCTGCCAGAGCCGTAGAAACCATAGGGTTAAATTAGTACCCTAGCCTGCCAGAGCCGTAGAAACTGTAGGGTTAAATTAGTACCCTAGCCTGCCAGAGCCGTAGAAACCATAGGGTTAAATTAGTACCCTAGCCCGCCAGAGCCGTAGAAACTGTAGGGTTAAATTAGTACCCTAGCCCGCCAGAGCCGTAGAAACCATAGGGTTAAATTAGTACCCTAGCCCGCCAGAGCCGTAGAAACCATAGGGTTAAATTAGTACCCTAGCCCGCCAGAGCCGTAGAAACCATAGGGTTAAATTAGTACCCTAGCCCGCCAGAGCCGTAGAAACCATAGGGTTAAATTAGTACCCTAGCCCGCCAGAGCCGTAGAAACCATAGGGTTAAATTAGTACCCTAGCCTGCCAGAGCCGTAGAAACCATAGGGTTAAATTAGTACCCTAGCCCGCCAGAGCCGTAGAAACTGTAGGGTTAAATTAGTACCCTAGCCCGCCAGAGCCGTAGAAACCATAGGGTTAAATTAGTACCCTAGCCTGCCAGAGCCGTAGAAACCGTAGGGTTAAATTAGTACCCTAGCCCGCCAGAGCCGTAGAAACTGTAGGGTTAAATTAGTACCCTAGCCCGCCAGAGCCGTAGAAACCATAGGGTTAAATTAGTACCCTAGCCTGCCAGAGCCGTAGAAACCATAGGGTTAAATTAGTACCCTAGCCTGCCAGAGCCGTAGAAACCATAGGGTTAAATTAGTACCCTAGCCTGCCAGAGCCGTAGAAACCATAGGGTTAAATTAGTACCCTAGCCCGCCAGAGCCGTAGAAACCGTAGGGTTAAATTAGTACCCTAGCCCGCCAGAGCCGTAGAAACCATAGGGTTAAATTAGTACCCTAGCCTGCCAGAGCCGTAGAAACCATAGGGTTAAATTAGTACCCTAGCCCGCCAGAGCCGTAGAAACCATAGGGTTAAATTAGTACCCTAGCCTGCCAGAGCCGTAGAAACCATAGGGTTAAATTAGTACCCTAGCCCGCCAGAGCCGTAGAAACCATAGGGTTAAATTAGTACCCTAGCCCTATGTTTTCCAGGGTTTATATTCTTTAATCCATGTTTTGATCCGATCGAATCGTTAGCTGCCGCGTGTTAGCATAGCAGTCAAAGTGGGACACCTAGTGGCCGCGGCCATTTTGAAGGTGCGTGCACATCCACTTGCATTCTATGGGCTGCATTAAAATCTCAGAAACGGCGCAATGAATGTCCTTTCTGGTGACAACAAGGTTTTTCAACGGCCTGTAGCAGGCCTGTAGCAGGCGCTGTGATACTCAACGGCCTGTAGCAGGCGCTGTGATACTCAACGGCCTGTAGCAGGCGCTGTGATACTCAACGGCCTGTAGCAGGCGCTGTGATACTCAACGGCCTGTAGCAGGCGCTGTGATACTCGGCCTGTAGCAGGCGCTGTGATACTCAACGGCCTGTAGCAGGCGCTGTGATACTCAACGGCCTGTAGCAGGCGCTGTGATACCCAAGGCCTGTAGCAGGCGCTGTGATACTCAACGGCCTGTAGCAGGCGCTGTGATACTCAACGGCCTGTAGCAGGCGCTGTGATACTCAACGGCCTGTAGCAGGCGCTGTGATACTCAACGGCCTGTAGCAGGCGCTGTGATACTCGGCCTGTAGCAGGCGCTGTGATACTCGGCCTGTAGCAGGTGCTGTGATACTCAACGGCCTGTAGCAGGCGCTGTGATACTCAACGGCCTGTAGCAGGCGCTGTGATACTCAACGGCCTGTAGCAGGCGCTGTGATACTCAACGGCCTGTAGCAGGCGCTGTGATACTCAACGGCCTGTAGCAGGCGCTGTGATACTCAACGGCCTGTAGCAGGCGCTGTGATACTCAACGGCCTGTAGCAGGCGCTGTGATACTCAACGGCCTGTAGCAGGCGCTGTGATACTCAACGGCCTGTAGCAGGCGCTATGATACCCAAGGCCTGTAGCAGGCGCTGTGATACTCAACGGCCTGTAGCAGGCGCTGTGATACTCGCGGTCTGGATTTTTCACCACCGACCGAGAGAACAACAACCGGCCAAGTTGCGTGCGTGCGTGCGCACGCCGCGGCCATCTTACATCTATTCTCCATATGCACACCGAGGCCATCTTACATCTATTCTCCATATGCACACCGAGGCCATCTTACATCTATTCTCCATATGCACACCGAGGCCATCTTACATCTATTCTCCATATGCACACCAAGGCCATCTTACATCTATTCTCCATATGCACACCAAGGCCATCTTACATCTATTCTCCATATGCACACCGAGGCCATCTTACATCTATTCTCCATATGCACACCAAGGCCATCTTACATCTATTCTCCATATGCACACCGAGGCCATCTTACATCTATTCTCCATATGCACACCAAGGCCATCTTTTTTTTTTTGTGATTAGTATTTTATTGGATTTTCTTTTTCAGACACAAACACAGCACCCACAATACCAGAAGACAAAATAAAAAAAAATAAAACATTTGACACAAATCGACAGTCACATTACAAAAAATAAAAAAAAAGACAACTAGGGGGGAAGGAAGGGGAGGGGAGGCTGTGTTCTTCTCGATAGACATATATGTGAGCAGGCAAGGATCTACTGTAGGGGGGCAGCCAGTAGTCTGTCATTACGTAGTGCTATCATACAGAAGGAATCTGTCCCACTTCTGGTGGAACTGATCTATCCTATTTTTCATAGAGAATGATACTCTTTCATATGACGCTGTACTGTTTAGTAAGTTATGCCATTCTGTAATTGATGGTACGTGGGCTGATTTCCATAATTGGACTAGCAGCCTCCTGCCCAGCATTATGGCTGTTTGGATCCATTCCACGTGTGTGGAAGGAGTTATATCTTTAAGAATAGAAGGATCTCCTAGTATAAATAAGCGGATATCGAGAGGGATATCTTGACCAATGATTCTCTCAATAAGATCATGTATTTGTGTCCAAAAATCTTGTACCCTGGGGCACTTCCATAAGACATGGGTCAACGTACCTTCGTTCGGGCACTTCCAGCATCCTGGATCATTTTTGAGCTTTGCTCTATGTAATTTAGAAGGGGTCCAATACATTCTATTAAAGATTTTAAACTGAATTAGCCTAGTGCGAATATTACGTGACATGTGCTTTGAATTGCCTAGTATGTTGACCCATTCTTTTTCTGTAAAAGTAGTTTGCATGTCTTTTTCCCATACCATTTTCAGAGCACTAGTAGTACTAACTTTCTCCAGCAACATCGAGTAGTAGAGCGATGCTTCATGACCCCTACCGTAGCTAGTGATAATAGAAGAGGGAGTCTTCCCATTCTGAGGGACCAAGGAGCTTCTAGACATTTTTCTCAACAGGCTTTGAAGTTGGACATAATGCCAGTATTGTTGTCTATTTAGGTTAAATTCTGCCTGTAGGTCATTAAATGATTTGAGTTCCTGGTCTCTGTAGAGGTCACCAAGCACCGCCACTCCCTTTTCCACCCATTCCTTCCAATAGATGGAGGATCTGCCAATATGTATACGAGAATTAAACCATATGCTAGAAGTCTTATTTAATAATGGATCAAAGTTAAGAATTTTAGCAGCCTTGTTCCAGACCCCCTTCAGACATGTCAACACTGGGTGAGACTGTACACTTGAAGGTAGGGAGGCCGAGGCATAGGCCTTCAAGGGGAGAGCAGAGCACTGATATCCTTCCACGTCAAACCACGGGGGGGCACGTTCGGGGGGAAGTGACCACTGTGCCAAATGCCGCAGGCAAAAGGCATAGTGGTACAAAAGTAGATTCGGTATCCCTAAACCACCTTGATCCACCCTGTTCTGAAGTTTCTTGAGACAGATCCTAGGTCGTTTCCCCTCCCACAGAAAAAGGTTACACAACTGGTTGTACTTGTGGAAGTACTTCATGGGAACCTCAACGGGCAATGATTGTAAAATATAGTTAAATTTGGGAGCTACAGTCATTTTTATCACATTCGCTTTTGCCCACAAAGAGAGACGAAGAGGTGCCCATCGTTCTATGTCAAGCTTAAATTTTTCAAATAGGGGTTCTATGTTAACCTTTATGAGATCTGACAGATTAGATGGGAATACAACTCCAAGATAGCCTAGGCCATCTTACATCTATTCTCCATATGCACACCGAGGCCATCTTACATCTATTCTCCATATGCACACCAAGGCCATCTTACATCTATTCTCCATATGCACACCGCGGCCATCTTACATCTATTCTCCATATGCACACCAAGGCCATCTTACATCTATTCTCCATATGCACACCGCGGCCATCTTACATCTATTCTCCATATGCACACCGAGGCCATCTTACATCTATTCTCCATATGCACACCTCGGCCATCTTACATCTATTCTCCATATGCACACCGTGGCCATCTTACCATATGGCAAGGTGCTAACAAGGTGCAACTTCCCATAGACAGTCCATTCATCCAATCAGAAAAGTCCTCTCTGATTATATTAAACAACGTCAAACTCAACAACATTGCAGCTGTAGGGAAAGCTTGAATTATTATTTTTCTATCCTCAAAGTGTTTGTTTCATATAAATCCACTGTAGACATGTTGTTATGAGCTACTTTGTGTCCTTGCAGGTGATTCTTTACTTTGTGTCCTTGCAGGTGATTATTTTTCTAAGTATTGGAGTTTGGAAGTGCTCGTTAGATATCACTCAACAGCCCTGCTACCACCTGTTGTGAATTAGCACATAATGCAGGAGGCAGCAGGACGTTGCTTTACTGAAAACGAGTGCTTCCAAACTCTGATGGAAACATGCAAAAGGTCTGCAAAAGGTCAATTGGTCCTATCCCCCAGTAGCAGTAGGGGGCGCTGTGGCTCTCAGTAGGTGGTGGGGTGGCATGATGGGGCCAGGTGCAGCGCACAGGGCAGACAGTAGGGGGTGCTGTGGCTCTTTCTCAGTAGGTGGTGGGGTGGCATGATGGGGCCAGGTGCAGCGCACAAGGCAGACAGTAGGGGGTGCTGTGGCTCTCTCGCAGTAGGTGGTGGGGTGGCATGATGGGGCCAGGTGCAGCGCACAGGGCAGACAGTAGGGGGTGCTGTGGCTCTCTCTCAGTAGGTGGTGGGGTGGCATGATGGGGCCAGGTGCAGCGCACAGGGCAGACAGTAGGGGGCGCTGTGGCTCTCTCTCAGTAGGTGGTGGGGTGGCATGATGGGGCCAGGTGCAGCGCACATGGCAGACAGTAGGGGGCGCTGTGGCTCTCTCTCAGTAGGTGGTGGGGTGGCATGATGGGGCCAGGTGCAGCGCACAGGGCAGACAGTAGGGGGTGCTGTGGCTCTCTCTCAGTAGGTGATGGGGTGGCATGATGGGGCCAGGTGCAGCGCACAGGGCAGACAGTAGGGGGCGCTGTGGCTCTCTCTCAGTAGGTGGTGGGGTGGCATGATGGGGCCAGGTGCAGCGCACAGGGCAGACAGTAGGGGCGCTGTGGCTCGGCGGGGCGATGGCGGCACAGGGAGCACAGCATGGCCAGCGGGGGGCGCTGGAGGAGGCCGTAGAGGGGGCGTCCTCCTCTGGGGGGCGCCAGCGCGCCGCTCCGGTACTCCAGGAGGTCCCGACGCCAGTCCGTCTCGGGCGGGACGTCCAGGCGTAGCGGCTCCCCCCCCGGACCCCTGTGGGGGTGGGGGGGCGCCGTGCTGTCAGGCCTGAGCAGCAGAGGTTGTCGGTACAACCCCCCGGAGGCGTAGCGTCGCGGAGGAGGAGAGAGAGCGGCGTAGTCCCGCTGGACTCCGCCTCCTCCTCTGGGCAGGGCGGAGGAGGTGGTGGGCGGAGCAGGGTGGTTGGCTCCGCCTCTGGGGGGGCGGGGCAGGGTGGAGGAGGAGGAGGAGGAGGAGGGAGGGCGGTGGGGCAGGGTGGAGGTGGTGGAGGAGGAGGGAGGGCGGCGGGGCAGGGTGGAGGAGGTGGAGGAGGAGCAGGGAGGGCGGCGGGGCAGGGTGGAGGAGGAGGGAGGGCGGCGGGGCAGGGTGGAGGAGGTGGAGGAGGAGCAGGGAGGGCGGCGGGGCAGGGTGGAGGAGGAGGAGGAGGGAGGGCGGCGGGGCAGGGTGGAGGAGGTGGTGGAGGAGGAGGAGGGAGGGTTGCGGGGCAGGGTGGAGGAGGAGGAGGAGGTGTAGCTGAGGGAGCGGCCGATGCTCTGTCTCCTCTGATCAGATCCTAGATGGAGGGAAAGGAGAAAGTTAGGACGCCAAGTGGTGGAAAATAAATAACTACTCACATTTAGAGTTCAGTGTGATTGGAGATATCCTAAACTAAAAATGTAAACAGCTTCTCTACAATCAGGCGTCTTTCCAAGCTCACTGAAGACGGCTGTGTAGTTATAGGCCCTTACTCAAGAAACACAATATTTGATCCCTCTGTGTTGGGGGACTATCCAGCTATTTCTAATCTGCCCTTTCTGGGCAAGGTTTTAGAAAAATGTATCTTTCATCAGTTGGATGTGTTTCTGCAGAACCACTGTCCCCTGCCGGTGGACCCTGCAGAACCACCGTTCCCCTGCCGGTGGACCCTACAGAACCACCGTTCCCTGCTGGTGGACCCTACAGAACCACCGTCCCCTGCCGGTGGACCCTACAGAACCACCGTTCCCCTGCTGGTGGACCCTACAGAACCACCGTTCCCCTGCTGGTGGACCCTGCAGAACCACCGTTCCCCTGCCGGTGGACCCTACAGAACCACCGTTCCCCTGCTGGTGGAGCCTTTAGAACCACCGTTCCCCTGCTGGTGGACCCTGCAGAACCACCGTTCCCCTGCCGGTGGACCCTACAGAACCACCGTTCCCCTGCTGGTGGAGCCTTTAGAACCACCGTTCCCTACTGGTGGACCCTGCAGAACCACCGTTCCCCTGCCGGTGGACCCTACAGAACCACCGTTCCCCTGCTGGTGGAGCCTCCAGAACCACCGTTCCCTGCTGGTGGACCCTACAGAACCACCGTTCCCTGCTGGTGGACCCTGCAGAACCACCGTTCCCTGCTGGTGGACCCTGCAGAACCACCGTTCCCCTGCTGGTGGACCCTG
Source organism: Electrona antarctica (assembly GCF_951216825.1). Lineage (NCBI taxonomy): Eukaryota > Metazoa > Chordata > Actinopteri > Myctophiformes > Myctophidae > Electrona > Electrona antarctica. The sequence continues at coordinate 301,424 of NW_027637099.1, read as the reverse complement.
CAGAACCACCGTTCCCCTGCTGGTGGACCCTGCAGTACCACCGTTCCCCTGCTGGTGGACCCTGTAGAACCACCGTTCCCCTGCTGGTGGACCCTACAGAACCACCGTTCCCCTGCTGGTGGACCCTGCAGAACCACCGTTCCCCTACTGGTGGACCCTACAGAACCACCGTTCCCCTGCTGGTGGACCCTGCAGAACCACCGTTCCCTGCTGGTGGACCCTGCAGAACCACCGTTCCCTGCTGGTGGACCCTGCAGAACCACCGTTCCCTGCTGGTGGACCCTGCAGAACCACCGTTCCCTGCTGGTGGACCCTGCAGAACCACCGTTCCCCTGCTGGTGGACCCTGCAGAACCACCGTTCCCCTGCTGGTGGACCCTGCAGAACCACCGTTCCCTGCTGGTGGACCCTACAGAACCACCGTTCCCCTGCCGGTGGACCCTGTAGAACCACCGTTCCCTACTGGTGAACCCTACAGAACCACCGTTCCCTGCTGGTGGACCCTACAGAACCACCGTTCCCCTGCCGGTGGACCCTGCAGAACCACCGTTCCCTACTGGTGAACCCTACAGAACCACCGTTCCCCTGCCGGTGGACCCTGCAGAACCACCGTTCCCCTGCTGGTGGAGCCAGCAGAACCACCGTTCCCCTGCTGGTGGACCCTACAGAACCACCGTTCCCCTACTGGTGGAGCCTACAGAACCACCGTTCCCCTGCCGGTGGACCCTGCAGAACCACCGTTCCCTACTGGTGGAGCCTACAGAACCACCGTTCCCCTGCCGGTGGACCCTGCAGAACCACCGTTCCCCTGCTGGTGGACCCTGCAGAACCACCGTTCCCCTGCTGGTGGAGCCTGCAACCATTGTAGCTCAATAATCCGCCACTCCTGAATGAAGTGTCTGAGGCTGGGAGTCTGGTGCGACGCACAGGTCCTGGGCCTGGGGAGAGCAGGAGTGGACCTGGTGCGACGCACAGGTCCTGGGCCTGGGGAGAGCAGGAGTGGACCTGGTGCGACGCACAGGTCCTGGGCCTGGGGAGAGCAGGAGTGGACCTGGTGTGACGCACAGGTCCTGGGCCTGGGGAGAGCAGGAGTGGACCTGGTGCGACGCACAGGTCCTGGGCCTGGTGAGAGCAGGAGTGGACCTGGTGAGACGTAGGAGGGGCCCGGACAGGAGTCAACCCACAGAGACTAGTCCTTCCACGCGCCACACCTCCCAGTCGCGGCAGAGTAGTTCGGGAGCGGCGGACTGTGTGACCCTGTCTTTCCCTAATGGGACTGATGGAGGGTAGCTACTGGGACATAAGTCGGGACTTGATCACCCCGGCTTGGTCACCTGAGTGAGGGGTATGATGTTTGCGAGATCCGAAACTCTGAAGACCTTGGGATACATCACTGAGGATACGTCCCAGGTGATGACCTTGGGATACATCACTGAGGATACGTCCCAGGGTGATGACCTTGGGACACATCACTGAGGATACGTCCCAGGGTGATGACCTTGGGACACATCACTGAGGATACGTCCCAGGTGATGACCTTGGGACACTTCACTGAGGATACGTCCCAGGTGATGACCTTGGGACACATCACTGAGGATACGTCCCAGGTGATGACCTTGGGATACATCACTGAGGATACGTCCCAGGGTGATGACCTTGGGATACATCACTGAGGATACGTCCCAGGGTGATGACCTTGGGATACATCACTGAGGATACGTCCCAGGGTGATGACCTTGGGATACATCACTGAGGATACGTCCCAGGGTGATGACCTTGGGACACATCACTGAGGATACGTCCCAGGGTGATGACCTTGGGACACATCACTGAGGATACGTCCCAGGTGATGACCTTGGGATACATCACTGAGGATACGTCCCAGGGTGATGACCTTGGGACACATCACTGAGGATACGTCCCAGGGTGATGACCTTGGGACACATCACTGAGGATACGTCCCAGGTGATGACCTTGGGATACATCACTGAGGATACGTCCCAGGGTGATGACCTTGGGATACATCACTGAGGATACGTCCCAGGGTGATGACCTTGGGATACATCACTGAGGATACGTCCCAGGGTGATGACCTTGGGACACATCACTGAGGATACGTCCCAGGGTGATGACCTTGGGATACATCACTGAGGATACGTCCCAGGGTGATGACCTTGGGACACATCACTGATACGTCCTTTTAGTTTAGTTTTAGTCATATGTCTCTATTTCCGTTGTGAGATGATGACAGATTTTACACTTGTTGAAAATAGCCGATCTACAAGCTCACAACGCGTCGCAGTGCGACACGTTGTGAGCTATTTTCAGCATGCAACCATATGTAAAATGACTCATACTCGATCTCTTGTCCACTAGTCCCTTCCTAACATTTTAGTCTACCGGTAGTTTTTATTTGTTGACAAAATTCTCAATATATTTAGTCTTAGTTTTAGTCGTCATAGCCTAGTTTTCATTTAGTTGCCATTTAGTTTCCATCAGTGGAAAAAGGTAGTCGACGAACATTTTTCGTCACAGTATTAGTCGACGAAATCACCAACTTGAATTGAGTTGAGTTGAGTTGATGCGTATGCGGCCAGTTGTCATACCTGGGCGTCCCAAAGTAGAGGCCCCCCAAGCGGAGCCCCAAGCAGGGTTCCGGTTGGGGGGGGTCCCCCGCAGGGTGGCGTAGCTGGAGGAGACGGGCGGGGGGCCGCGGCGGGGCAGGGGGTGGTCCGTAGGGGAGCGGGAGGAGGAGGAGGGGGAGGAGGCGCTGCTGGGACAACGCAGGGTGGATGAGGAGGAGAGAGAGAGACACTGGTCTGGATGCTGCTGAGGTGGGAGAGAGAGAGAGAGAGAGAGAGAGAGAGAGAGAGAGAGAGAGAGAGAGAGAGAGAGAGAGGGGGGAGGGGGACGACAACTGGAGTTAGTGAACATAAACACCTTCATACTGCTCATATCATGAAATCATACAATTTATCATATTGTCACTTTGAAAATTGAAGAGAGGCTCTGGGTCACTTTAAAGTGTTTAAACACTTTAAACACTTTAAACACTTTAAAGTGTTGCATGCGTGCGTGCGTGCGTGCGTGCGTGCGTGCGTGCGTGCGTGTGTGTGTGTGTGTGCGTGTCTCACCAGCCGTCCGGCCCGCTGTGAGCCCAACGAGCCGCTCAGACTCCTGGCGATGCGTCTCATGTTCTCCACCGTGTAGCTCCCCTCCCCCGACGACACGCACGCTTCCCTGGACACCTGACACGCACACGCACACACACACACACACGCACACACACGCAATGTTCTAAACCTCTGTGTACGCACACGCAACACGAGGCATGGTCTCAACCACCAGGGGTTCCTAACGGTCATGGCTGGAGGACCCCCTCTGGGGACCCCCATAAATGCTTTGGCCACGTCTCACGACCTCCGCACGTAGATATAGATATTTTTGGCATCTACCGCTTGAATTAAGGTGATTTGATTGATTGATATCAAAGAGGGGCCTGTCAGCTCAAACCCACAATGCAATCTTTTGTTTTCAAGAGTGTTGCTGTGCACAAAGGTATAGGTAGCATTACACATTGCATACAACAACCCCTACCTACCGGTATTCCATTTCTCTCCATTTATTTCCCATTCCAAGTACATTGGTATATAATTATGTAACACTATAGCTCTGCTATTCCAAAGCCCCCTCAGGTACATATTTAAACTATTTTCAGCAATGCAGAGCCAAGGAAGCAACCAGGTGCTCAGGAGGTGTGCAGGTATAAACACATTTAAAAAATATTAAAAAGGTGTTCCTGGGATAAATCGGGATAACACATCTATAGAACAAAGCGGAGATCCGGGCACACTTATTCAACCGACATGTTTCGACCTATACGGTCTTCATCAGGGCTTTTCAGCAATGGTTTAATAATTATTTAGACCTTGTTGAGCTGGTCATTTTGAAAGTAGCTCTCAAGTAAAACACACACACACACACACACACACACACACACACACACACACACACACACACACACACACACACACACACACACACACACACACACACACACACACACACACACACACACACACACACACAGTGTGACTGACCGTGTGATGCAGTGATCTGTAGGCTTGTCTCTCTATCTCAGCCGTGGGGGTCTTGGACCGACCTGAAGGGGGCGCTGCACCTGACAGCTGTCTCCTGACAGCTACGCACGCACGCACGCACGCACGCACACACGCACGCACGCACGCACGCACGCACGCATGCACGCACGCACGCACGCACGCACACACGCACGCACGCACGCACGCACGCACGCACACACGCACGCACGCACGCACGCACGCATGCACGCACGCACACACAATAATTAGATTTAAATTCCTGAACAGACAGGAATGGAAGTGCGGCGAGTTGGAATAAAAGTTATAATATTAACAATAAATAATCAACTACACAAGGTTTCCACCTGACAGGGACCACATCATGTTGCATAATTATGTGTGCGTGCGTGCGTGCGTGCGTGCGTGCGTGCGTGCGTGCGTGTGTGCGTGCGTGCGTGCGTGCGTGCGTGCGTGCGTGCGTGCGTGCGTGCGTGCGTGCGTACAGTCACCATCAGGCACACATACCAGGTTTACTAGCGGCAGGTTGCTGGCCGCTGCCCCACTGCATGCTGGGAGTGGGAGGAGCCTGCAGGCTGGTCCGGTACAGAGAGTCCAGGTCGGACAGCTCTGCCGCCTCCTCATTGGCCCCCTCCCCAGATGCATTCTGGGAGCCGTAGTGGCGGTTGACGTTCTCCGCCCAGCGCTCCACGGGCATGGCGTAGGAGGAAGGGGAGGGGCTTCGATCCGGTGAGCGCAGAAGCGGGGCGGGGTCAGACGTGGGCGAATCCACCGTGTCGCCACCCGTCGGCCCATGACGGCGCTCGTGGTGGTTGTGGTGGGAGGCGGGGTTAGACTTGGAGACGGGCTGCGATTGGCCGTGGTGGTGCAGGTGGGAGGCGGGGTTAGACTTGGACACGGGCTGCGATTGGCCGTGGTGGTGTGCCGGGACAGCGGGAGGAGGCGGGGCCTCGTCCTCGTCCTATAGGGATGGGGACGATAATAGTTTATCGTGATAAACGAACGCTCAATCGTATCGCAGAGATTTACATTTACACTAAAATATTTACATTTACACTAAAAGATTTACATTTACACTAAAAGATTTACATTTACACTAAAATATTTACACTAAAATATTTACATTTACACTAAAAGTAGGAATTAGCATCACTTAAACAATACTTGACAAAGTGGCGTCCGGGGACCCCCAGGGGTCCTTGGGGGAGTTCCAGGGGCTCCGCAGCTAATAGTTTGGACCCAAATGGACCCAAATGGACCCTCATGGGTCTCTACAAGCTCACAACGAACAAATCTACAAGCTCACGACAAACAAATCTACAAGCTCACAACAAACAAATCTACAAGCTCACGACAAACAAATCTACAAGCTCACGACAAACAAATCTACAAGCTCACAACAAACAAATCTACAAGCTCACAACAAACAAATCTACAAGCTCACAACAAACAAATCTACAACAAGCTCACAACAAACAAATCTACAAGCTCACAACAAACAAATCTACAAGCTCACAACAAACAAATCTACAAGCTCACGACAAATCTACAAGCTCACGACAAACAAATCTACAAGCTCAAAACAAATCTACAAGCTCACAACAAATCTACAAGCTCACAAACAAAACGGACATTTTAGGCATATTATTTTTGACTACGGCAATAATAAGGTTAATCAATAATAAGGTTAATCAATAATAAGGTCAATCAATAATAAGGTTAATCAAAAATAAGGTCAATCAATAATAAGGTTAATCAATAATAAGGTAAATCAATAATAAGGTTAATCAATACTTTTGCCACGATAATCGTGTCATGTTCATATGGTCCCTCGAAGGAGGGGCCGGGCTTCCACTGCAGAGGAGGAGGGGCTTCCACGGTTGTGGGCGGAGCCGTCGAGGGAGGTGAGGGAGGGGCCGACGGGGGGTGTTCCACAGGCTCCTGATTGGTCCGTCTTTCCACAGGCAGTGCTGTCTCCTGATTGGTCCGTCTATCCACAGGCAGCGCTGTCTCCTGATTGGTCCGTCTTTCCACAGGCAGCGCTGTCTCCTGATTGGTCCGTCTTTCCACAGGCAGCGCTGTCTCCTGATTGGTCCGTCTTTCCACAGGCAGCGCTGTCTCCTGATTGGTCACCTGCAGAGGTGGTGACAGTATTTAGACTCAGGTAAATATTCAAGTGTTCCAAAGAGTCAATTAATGGTCACCTGGGGGGGCGGGGTTAATGGTCACCTGGGGGGGGGGGGGGGGGTAATGGTCACCTGGGGGGGCTAATGGTCACCTGGGTTGGCTAATGGTCACCTGGGGGGGCTAATGTTCACCTGGGGGGGCTAATGTTCACCTGGGGGGCGGGGCTAATGGTCACCTGGGGGGCGGGGCTAATGGTCACCTGGGGGGGGGGGTAATGTTCACCTTGGGGGCGGGGCAAATGGTCACCCGGGGGGGGGGGGGGGGGGGGGGGGGGCTGGCTAATGTTCACCTGGCGGGCGGGGCTAATGGTCACCTGGGGGGCGGGGCTAATGGTCACCTGGGGGGGGGGGGGGGCTAATGGTCACCTGGGGGGGGGGGGGCTTATGGTCACCTGGGGGGGGGGGGGGGGGGGCTAATGGTCACCTGGGGGGGCGGGGCTAATGGTCACCTGGTGTTGAGGGCGGCGGGGCTAATGGTCACCTGGGGGGGCGGGGCTAATGGTCACCTGGGGGCGGGGTCTCCCAGGCCGTGTGCAGGGGCTCTCGGAGGAGCTGGTCCGCTGATGTCCCATCATCTCCCAGGATGCACCTGGGCCGGTTGCCGCCGCCGCAGTGGCGGCCATGTTTGGGGAGGAGTCTGTGTCAGGAAAGGAGAGGATGAGGAGGAGGGGCTTATGGGGGAGAGGAGGGGTAGGAGGAGGAGGGGGAGGGTGTAGTCGGTCATCGGCGGCGTCCGATTGGCTGGTCCCGGGGTCACTGGAGAAACGGCGAGAGGAAGGGAGGTTAGCTGGACACGTCCAGGACGGACACGCCCCTTTGGTGTTTTAACACATTCTGTTATAATTATAGATCTAAAAGATCATAGCGCGCCACCGAGTGGCGTGCTACAAGCTTGTAGGTCTGCTATTTTTTTTAAAGCGTGAAACTGTGGCGCAAATCTTTGAATATATTCTTTCAGAGCGAACGTTTTTAACTCAAATCTTTGCTTCTGTCGGGGGTACCTAGTGGTACAAGTGGTACCTAGTGGTACAAGTGGTACCTAGTGGTACAAGTGGTACCTAGTGGTACAGGGTGGTACCTACCTTGGGCTCTCCTCTGTGACATAGTGGTACCTAGTGGTACATAGTGGTACCTAGTGGTACATAGTGGTACCTACCTAGGGCTCTCCTCTATGTGACATAGTGGTACCTAGTGGTATATAGTGGTACCTAGTGGTACCTACCTAGGGCTCTCCTCTATGTGACATAGTGGAACCTAGTGGTACATAGTGGTACCTAGTGGTACCTACCTAGGGCTCTCCTCTCTGTGACATAGTGGTACCTAGTGGTACATAG
>NW_027637099.1:286287-288787 GCF_951216825.1 Electrona antarctica | reverse complement strand
TAAAATTACACAGTGTACACATCGAAAAGCAACACAGCAGACAATAATGTGTTACATGTCTTCTGTTATTTGGCAGAAGTGATTACTTTACAAAAGATCTCAGTCATTCAGAAATAGTGTTTGTTCATGAGCTGGTCACTGAGCTCTCATTGACTCCAGTGTATTTTATATATAAATAGAGCTGGTCACTGAGCTCTCATTGACTCCAGTGTATTATATATATAAATAGAGCTGGTCACTGAGCTCTCATTGACTCCAGTGTATTATATATATAAATAGAGCTGGTCACTGAGCTCTCATTGACTCCAGTGTATGTTATATATAAATAGAGCTGGTCACTGAGCTCTCATTGACTCCAGTGTATTTTATATATAAATAGAGCTGGTCACTGGGCTCTCATTGACTCCAGTGTATTTTATATATAAATAGAGCTGGTCACTGGGCTCTCATTGACTCCAGTGTATTTTATATATAAATAGAGCTGGTCACTGGGCTCTCATTGACTCCAGTGTATGTTATATATAAATAGAGCTGGTCACTGAGCTCTCATTGACTCCAGTGTATTTTATATATAAATAGAGCTGGTCACTGGGCTCTCATTGACTCCAGTGTATTTTATATATAAATAGAGCTGGTCACTGGGCTCTCATTGACTCCAGTGTATTTTATATATAAATAGAGCTGGTCACTGGGCTCTCATTGACTCCAGTGTATTTTATATATAAATAGAGCTGGTCACTGGGCTCTCATTGACTCCAGTGTATTTTATATATAAATAGAGCTGGTCACTGGGCTCTCATTGACTCCAGTGTATTTTATATATAAATAGAGCTGGTCACTGAGCTCTCATTGACTCCAGTGTATTTTATATATAAATAGAGCTGGTCACTGGGCTCTCATTGACTCCAGTGTATTTTATATATAAATAGAGCTGGTCACTGAGCTCTCATTGACTCCAGTGTATTTTATATATAAATAGAGCTGGTCACTGGGCTCTCATTGACTCCATTGTATTTTATATATAAATAGAGCTGGTCACTGGGCTCTCATCGACTCCAGTGTATTTTATATATAAATAGAGCTGGTCACTGGGCTCTCATTGACTCCAGTGCATTCTGCCGAACTTCCGGGTGCAGTTTGGCTCCAATTGTGCGACAAATCTGCCGTCTGGAATTGCGTGATAGCGAAAATGACTTTGGTGACCTCCATTTAATATACCTTGATGTAGTCCAGGAAGTAAGTGAGCCCAGTGTCGATGACATCAGAGACACTGGGCTCACTGCTAAAATCTATAATATAAAACCACATATTACACACATGAAGAAATCTTCTAAACCTCATTAATTTATATGTTTTTGCAAAAAGGGTGAAGTTTCCCTTTAAGCCCAAATCTTTGCAAAGTTGCAACTCACTTGAAACAAAACAGCATCAACCCATTTAGACCTGAGGAGTCGTCTGTGTCGTCTTATAGCTTTTAAACTGTTTTAAACTTTAGTTGTTGAAAAAGAAACAGCAGATCTACAAGCTCATAGCGCGGCACCGAGTGAAAAATCGTGAAAATGTGTGCAAATCTTTGAATATATATATATATATATATATATATATATTCTTTCACAGCAAATCGGTCGGCCGCCAAATATCATCAATATTGGGGCTCTTTGACATGAAATAGTTTGAGAGCCACTGATTTAGAATCATGGGTAAAGTAAGGTCCATCGGGGATAATGGTTGTGAGTATAGTCGCGTTGCAGTTTGGGCTTGACTGGGTCTCGGACCAAAGGGACTCCTCCCTAGGGATGGTGCTCGTTAATTTTTACTGATAACAGTGGGGTTGGCGAAAGGGCCTTTCTGTGTGGAGTTTACATGTTCTCCCCGTGTCCCCTAGGGTAGGTACCCTCACATGTTCTCCCCGTGTCCCCTAGGGTAGGTACCCTCACATGTTCTCCCCGTGTCCCCTAGGGTAGGTACCCTCACATGTTCTCCCCGTGTCCCCTAGGGTAGGTAGCCTCACATGTTCTCCCCGTGTCCCCTAGGGTAGGTACCCTCACATGTTCTCCCCGTGTCCCCTAGGGTAGGTACCCTCACATGTTCTCCCCGTGTCCCCTAGGGTAGGTACCCTCACATGTTCTCCCAGTGTCCCCTAGGGTAGGTACCCTCACATGTTCTCCCCGTGTCCCCTAGGGTAGGTACCCTCACATGTTCTCCCCGTGTCCCCTAGGGTAGGTACCCTCACATGTTCTCCCCGTGTCCCCTAGGGTAGGTACCCTCACATGTTCTCCCCGTGTCCCCTAGGGTAGGTACCCTCACATGTTCTCCCTGTGTCCCCTAGGGTAGGTACCCTCACATGTTCTCCCCGTGTCCCCTAGGGTAGGTACCCTCACAAAAAATATGCAGTAATCCTGGTCTCTAAACTGCCTCCCCCTGGCCAGCCGGGGCGCCTGATGGAGGGGAAAGAAACTGGTTGGAATAACGTGTTCCTTCCACTCGCTACGCTACGTCC
>NW_027637099.1:263787-281287 GCF_951216825.1 Electrona antarctica | reverse complement strand
AGGGCCTCTTACCTGCAGGGCCTCCAGGACGGCCGGTACCGGCCCTCCCCGGACTTCCCGCTGCCCCGCCCTGTCCCGTCCCGTGCCGGGGGGGACGACAGTGTCTGCGGGGGACAGAAGGAGGGGACGGCAGCATCGGCGGGGGACCGCTGCTCGCTGCCAGCGGTTCTGCTCTCAGCCTCCCCGTCCTCCTGACGTCCACCACTGGACACGGTGTTGTTACTGCCAGCGGTTCTGCTCTCAGCCTCCCCGTCCTCCTGATGTCCACTGGACACGGTGTTGTTACTGCCAGCGGTTCTGCTCTCAGCCTCCCCGTCCTCCTGACGTCCACTGGACACGGTGTTGTTACTGCCAGCGGTTCTGCTCTCAGCCTCCCCGTCCTCCTGATGTCCACCACTGGACACGGTGTTGGTACTGCCAGCGGTTCTGCTCTCAGCCTCCCCGTCCTCCTGACGTCCACTGGACACGGTGTTGTTACTGCCAGCGGTTCTGCTCTCAGCCTCCCCGTCCTCCTGATGTCCACTGGACACGGTGTTGGTACTGCCAGCGGTTCTGCTCTCAGCCTCCCCGTCCTCCTGATGTCCATCACTGGACACGGTGTTGGTACTGCCGTCGCCGCTGCACATCAAAGCGCTAAAAGGCAAAACAGAAATAAAAAAGTACTATTGACGAATTAGTCCGTGAGCCAGGGGGGTTGGTCTGTACCATCTGGCTGAATAAGGCTCATAGTGATTTTTGTGAAGGTATACATGTCTAGAGTTAGAAAATATGTGATAGCATTGCACCCGTGTTAGCTTTATGAGTGCTATCATGCATTTTATTTTATAACACTAGGCGAAAATTGCATGGATCAATATGGAAAAAAAAATAGTAATAGACCCCCCAAAAATGATAGAAAAGGTTTTTCCAATTGGTTCTGGTACCTCTAGGCATGCTTAAGAATATACTGAAAATATAGGAAAATATATGTTCTGGAAAGGCGTCATTTTCAAGATGGCGTCCAATATGGCTGCCAGGAGCTTAAAATGGCTATAACATCATTATTTGGGGGTTTAGGACTAAAGGAATGTGGCTGAATCAGTGAAAGTGATCAGTTAATTATAGGGATGTGCCGATGAGACATTTTGGCCGATATCGATATCCGATATAATTAATTGCTGTTATGGCCGATAACCAATATTACCAATGTCGATCTCATTCTGTATTGAAAGATTATAATTTTGTCTATTCTGAAAAATACATGTAACAGGGTGTCTGCACTGCAGGCTTAGGCAAGTCACATCTAACAATAAATACCTTTATAATATTGTGAGCTTGTAGATCTGTTCAAACTGTTACTTTGGGCTTGTTTATCTGTAAAGACAGACCGATTCATTAATTTCATTATTTTTTTATTTATTCCAAACATGTTAAAATATAAATGAGAAAAGACAAAGGAAATAAACGTCCATGTTCGAAAGTCGGGCAGATACTGGCACTGAGGAGGATATTGGAAGGGGTATGGGAGCGCAACCTGTCAGCGGTGATCACATTCATTGACTTCCAAAAGGCTTTCGACACCATCCACCAGGGGAAACTTATGAGTATTCTACGTGCCTACGGAGTTCCAGAAAAGTTGGTCCAGATGATAGAGTCAAGCTACAGCCAGACTCGAGCCAAGGTCCAAGTTCGGCCTCAAGCTCAATACCAAGAAAACAAAGGTAATGACAGTCAACACAGAGGACAAAACCATTGCCACTGCAGACGGGACGGTGCTCGAGCGAGTCGAGGACTTCAAGTACCTCGGGGCCTGGACTGCCTCAACTGAAAAGGATCTGAAGGTTCGGAGAGCACTTGCCTGGAAAGCCTTGCACGGGATGAGGAGAGTGTGGAAATCAGACATGGGAGAAGACCTTAAGAGGCGGCTGTTCATAGATACTGTCGAGACATGGACCCTCACAGTACAACAGGAAAAATCCCTGGATGGAGTCTACACAAGAATGCTACGAATGGCACTAGGTGTCACATCAGAAATGTGGACCTCTTCTATGGGGACCTACCACGGGTCACGGACAAAGTCAGAGAGAGAAGGATGAGGCTGGCAGGGCACTGCGTCAGGTACCCAGAACTTGAGGCAAGTAAATTGACTATGGGAGCCAAACCCAGGGCAAAGCCAAGGGGGGGAAAGAAGCGTACCACCTATGTAGACGTGCTGCGGCGCGACAGCTTGGCTAACAACACTGCAGAGCTCAATAACCTGATGTTGGATAGGACATTGTGGAGGGCAGCGATCCAGGAATCCCGAGTTGGTGTTGGCTAGACCTCACTCTCGCAGTTACTATGTTCGAAAAAGGAGTAGGGAAAAGTTTATTGAAAAACGAAATCGGTCTGATTAATCAAACCGATGCCGATTAATCTAAAAACAACTCAAATCGTCCGATACCGATGTGTTTGCCGATTAATCTCCCATCACTAGTTAATTATGTATTGCCAAATCCAAAATGGTGTCCATACCACACCCAAAGTGATGTTCTATTGTACTGCATTATGTAAAAACATTACAATTACAAAATGAACAGAATAACTGTCACATAAAATCAATTTCTTATAAGTAGGTCAATCTTATGTGCTAAAGGTCAGGTCAATGTCTGTCTCATAAGCAGGTGTGTCCAAGCATGCAGCAGATACAGTATGGTCACTGGTTGACATGCACAGTATTCACCTTACCATTGATATGCAGCTGTTTGTTGTTGTAACCTACAGCAGGGGTATTCAACTAGATTGAACTGTAGAATGATGGTGTGTGGGGGGCCGCACAGCGTGCACGCTTTACTGAAAATGTGGGGGTTCTCAAAATGCATTTGTGCTCAAACACAAAGATGTATACATTTGTGCACAGTAATGAGCAGGATAATATGACTATACAGCTATATGTTACCATAGAATAGATGTAGACCTATTTGACAGTGCATAAACATAATTGCCTTGACATTAACGACCTTCAATGGGACAGTCCTGTGCAACCTCATATCCATGTGCAAAGGCAAGATCAGAGCACAAAATACTTTGCTGGCAGGGAACTTCCCAGACTACCCTGATGTGCTGGGTGAGTTGGGTGTCACAATGTAACAATCTGTTGCTGCTGTTGTACCACGACAGTTGTACTCATATACAAGTGGAATGTGGCAGACCACCAAGCTCAATTTGAAAGTTCAGGTGATGTCACACAATTTGGATGGGAGATCCACATTTTGCTAAGGGTGACCTGACACCTGATGAGATGTTGAAGCTACAAATGAGAAGTGATGTTGATAATAAAGAGACGATGAGGTAGATCAGGATTTGGGTAAGATATTGCTGCCAATCAGGAGGGCTAGGGGGATGTGGTGGGTTGATTTTATGTTCCTGATTATGAGTTGAAGCTTACAGATATTGAATGTAGTTGCAAAATATTATCATATTTTCTTATGCTATTATTACAAATGTATAAGTATAAGTTGTTGTAGAAATAGAAATAGTTGTTTCTGTTTCATTGACCAGACCTTTAACATGTGAGATTGACCTGATATAAAGGCCTTTTTTGATTATGCCAATTACCAAAGTTTGGGCAACCAAGCTAAAATTGTCCCCAAATACAAATCAACAACAAAAACGTAATATGAAACAGCATTATTAGGTTTGGTATTGAACAGATAGAAGTGTCAAATGGACTAAAAGGTGATGTAATGGTGAACGGAAAGTTATCTTATGCATTACTTACACTGTACACTTACACTATATTTAGTTTATTGAATTTCATAAAACATTTCATTAGAATTTATGTTCTAAGATGGTTTTAAATATTTACAGTTATTTACAGAGGGAACCTTTGTGCTGCATCTTTCATGAAAACAGAAGTACGTCTCATGTAATATATAGTCCCTATATGTTGTCTCTCCTGTAATAGATAACATTTCTAGATGTGCTAATTTTAACAACTTTTCAGAGAAATATATAGTCTGAGCTGTATCCCAACCATTCTTCAAAGATATATGATCAATAATAGGAGAGAACCATCAGTTTGAAGTAGAATGCTCCATTCGGATTTTGAAAATTGAGTTTTGGCATGTGGTTATAAATGGAGTGATAACACACAGAAAGCTACCACAGATGCAATGCTATCACATTTTTCCTAGCACTAGGGATGTATACCTTCCCAAAAATCACTATGAGACTTATTCACCCCATCGGTACAGATGACCCCAGATTTGGGGTCCTGGCTCACGGCCTAAATAACAGTTTAAGTCCAAATGTTATTCTGACCCCTCCACGAAAAGGCCTCGTTGTCCTGACCCCCCTTATCCATCATTTATACATTATGAAAGGCCTTGTTGTCCTGACCCCCCTATCCCACTGTCAAACTGCACTGGCAGTGTTCATGTCCTTTGTACAAGGTATTCCTGTACTTCTCATTATGTGGACATAAATAAACATTTCAAATGCGTATGGTGGCCCTGGGAACTTCATAAATGCGTATGGTGGCCCTGGGAACTTCATAAATGCGTATGGTGGCCCTGGTACTTCATAAATGCGTATGGTGGCCCTGGAACTTCATGAATGCGTATGGTGGCCCTGGTACTTCATAAATGCGTATGGTGGCCCTGGAACTTCATGAATGCGTATGGTGGCCCTGGTACTTCATAAATGCGTATGGTGGCCCTGGAACTTCATGAATGCGTATGGTGGCCCTGGAACTTCATAAATGCGTATGGTGGCCCTGGAACTTCATAAATGCGTATGGTGGCCCTGGAACTTCATAAATGCGTATGGTGGCCTTGGAACTTCATAAATGCGTATGGTGGCCCTGGAACTTCATAAATGCGTATGGTGGCCCTGGAACTTCATAAATACGTATGGTGGCCTTGGAACTTCATAAATGCGTATGGTGGCCTTGGAACTTCATAAATGCGTATGGTGGCCTTGGTACTTCATAAATGCGTATGGTGGCCTTGGAACTTCATAAATGCGTATGGTGGCCCTGGAACTTCATGAATGCGTATGGTGGCCCTGGAACTTCATAAATGCGTATGGTGACCCTGGAACTTCATGAATGCGTATGGTGGCCTTGGAACTTCATGAATGCGTATGGTGGCCTTGGAACTTCATAAATGAATGCGTATGGTGGCCTTGGAACTTCATAAATGCGTATGGTGACCCTGGAACTTCATGAATGCGTATGGTGGCCCTGGAACTTCATAAATGCGTATGGTGGCCCTGGAACTTCATAAATACGTATGGTGGCCCTGGAACTTCATAAATGCGTATGGTGGCCTTGGAACTTCATAAATGCGTATGGTGGCCCTGGAACTTCATGAATGCGTATGGTGGCCCTGGAACTTCATAAATGCGTATGGTGGCCCTGGAACTTCATAAATGCGTATGGTGGCCCTGGAACTTCATAAATGCGTATGGTGGCCCTGGAACTTCATAAATGCGTATGGTGGCCTTGGAACTTCATAAATGCGTATGGTGGCCTTGGAACTTCATAAATGCGTATGGTGGCCCTGGAACTTCATAAATACGTATGGTGGCCTTGGAACTTCATAAATGCGTATGGTGGCCTTGGAACTTCATAAATGCGTATGGTGGCCCTGGAACTTCATAAATGCGTATGGTGGCCTTGGAACTTCATAAATGCGTATGGTGGCCTTGGAACTTCATAAATGCGTATGGTGGCCCTGGAACTTCATGAATGCGTATGGTGGCCCTGGAACTTCATGAATGCGTATGGTGGCCTTGGAACTTCATAAATGCGTATGGTGGCCCTGGAACTTCATGAATGCGTATGGTGGCCCTGGAACTTCATAAATGCGTATGGTGACCCTGGAACTTCATGAATGCGTATGGTGGCCCTGGAACTTCATAAATGCGTATGGTGACCCTGGAACTTCATGAATGCGTATGGTGGCCTTGGAACTTCATGAATGCGTATCGTGGCCTTGGAACTTCATAAATGAATGCGTATGGTGGCCCTGGAACTTCATAAATGCGTATGGTGACCCTGGAACTTCATGAATGCGTATGGTGGCCCTGGAACTTCATAAATGCGTATGGTGGCCCTGGAACTTCATAAATGCGTATGGTGGCCTTGGAACTTCATAAATGCGTATGGTGGCCTTGGAACTTCATAAATGCGTATGGTGGCCCTGGAACTTCATGAATGCGTATGGTGGCCCTGGAACTTCATGAATGCGTATGGTGGCCCTGGAACTTAATAAATGCGTATGGTGGCCCTGGAACTTCATAAATGCGTATGGTGGCCTTGGAACTTCATGAATGCGTATGGTGGCCCTGGAACTTCATAAATGCGTATGGTGGCCCTGGAACTTCATGAATGCGTATGGTGGCCCTGGAACTTCATAAATGCGTATGGTGGCCCTGGGAACTTCATAAATGCGTATGGTGGCCCTGGGACTTCATAAATGCGTATGGTGGCCTTGGAACTTCATAAATGCGTATGGTGGCCTTGGAACTTCATAAATGCGTATGGTGGCCTTGGAACTTCATAAATGCGTATGGTGGCCCTGGAACTTCATGAATGCGTAATGTTATTTAATGCACCCAAAACATACATTTTGTTAACCCGCCGATCACAGCGTTTATAGTCATGAGCCGCAGATCAAGCTTGTTTAGATCAAAAACGCAGAAGAATCCAAGTTAAATGGATTAAAAAAAAAGAGAATCCGTTCCCATAGACATTATGAGCCAGCTGACTTTTCACTTTTCACAGTTTTTGTTTACTTCATCGCACAGAAACCAGAGTGATACAGACGCAGCAGAACAACCAGAGTGATACAGAACAACCAGAGTGATACAGAACAACCAGAGTGATACAGAACAACCAGAGTGATACAGAACAACCAGAGTGATACAGAACAACCAGAGTGATACAGAACAACCAGAGTGATACAGAACAACCAGAATGATACAGAACAACCAGAGTGATACAGAACAACCAGAGTGATACAGAACAACCAGAGTGATACAGAACAACCAGAGTGATACAGAACAACCAGAGTGATACAGACGCAGCAGAACAACCTATTTGTTTATACTACAATAGCAGAAATAGCCGATCCATTATTTCCGCTATTTTTTGGAAAACGTTTGAACAAGGACGAGCATGTTTCAACGCGGAAACGGTCATGGCGATTATGCGAAACAATACTTGCGATAATCTCAAAAATGAATTGCGATCAGGCGACTATAACAATAATTGCGACAGGCCTTACCCGTTACGGTGGTGGTGGTTGGAGGAGGAGACAGCGGGAGCGCAGAGAGAGGCGGCGGCGGGCTGGGAGGTGGAGGCGGAGGAGCTAGAGAGGTGGAGGTGGTGGTGGAGGAGGAGGAGCGGCCGGCTGTGCAGCAGGTTGCTCATGGTCTCCCAGAAGTCTCGCAGGTGGCGGCTGGACGCCGACGAAGACGAGTAGGAGGACGAGGAGGAGAAGAAGGAGGTGGAGGCGGAAGGAGTTCTGGACAGAGACGACCTGCAGGGAACCCTCTGCTGCTGTAAAGTCAATTCCATTCAATTCAAGGGAGCTTAATTGGCATGAGAAAACATACGTTTACATTGCCAAAGGCAAAAGCGGAACAAAACAATCAAGATAAAACAATACAATAAACATGTAAACAGAGCTGTGTTACATTAACACTTTCAGTAATACTATCTTGTGAGACTATAAAAGATGTGCATTTTCCTGTCAGAGACAGTTATACATCCATATAGGAGACGCTTTATACCTTTGAAAGAGTCTCTCCTGGGAACCCTCTGCTCCTTCAGAGTCTCTCCTGGGAACCCTCTGCTCCTTCAGAGTCTCTCCTGGGAACCCTCTGCTCCTTCAGAGTCTCTCCTGGGAACCCTCTGCTCCTTCAGAGTCTCTCCTGGGAACCCTCTGCTCCTTCAGAGTCTCTAGGGACCCTCTGCTCCTTCAGAGTCTCTCCTGGGAACCCTCTGCTCCTTCAGAGTCTCTCCTGGGCCTGGGGATCCTCTGCTCTTTCAGAGTCTCTCCTGGGCCTGGGGACCCTCTGCTCCTTCAGAGTCTCTCCTGGGAACCCTCTGCTCCTTCAGAGTCTCTCCTGGGCCTGGGGACCCTCTGCTCCTTCAGAGTCTCTCCTGGGCCTGGGGACCCTCTGCTCCTTCAGAGTCTCTCCTGGGCCTGGGGACCCTCTGCTCCTTCAGAGTCTCTCCTGGGCCTGGGGACCCTCTGCTCCTTCAGAGTCTCTCCTGGGGGGAGAGGGGGAGGGGTTTTCAGTGGGTTTTCAGTGGTTCTCAACCACAGCGGTCCGGGGACCACTAGTGGTCCTTGACGGTGGTTCCAGGTGGTTCCCCAATTGATGATATGCACACGGCTGCCATCTTGCCAGCAAGGTGCTAACTAGGTGCAACTTCCCATAGACAGCCCATTCATTTAAACAGAAAAGTCCTTTCTAATTGTATTAAACATCAAACTCACCAACATTGCAGCTGTACAAAAAGCTTGAATTATGCTCTATGTGCAAAGTGTTTGTTTCTTAACTCTTTGAGAGTTTCATGGATTTCTATATAGTTTTTAGACTTCTCTATGGCAGAATGGCGTTTTTGAATGATTTATTGAAAATTCTCTGTTGTGAATGTGTGACAACGAAAGACCTTCAGAGAAAGCTTGGCTTGTCTGCTTCCAGGAAAAAAATGAACTGAGTTGATAAAATGTTTAGTTGTGGTGTTGGAAGCCATTTAAAAGAGCCTGCATTTACACTGGGTAGTGTTTCTAGGACAACAAAAAAAGTTATGACCGGTTGAAGTTTTATTTTCTAAATAACTTTTTTTCTGCTGGGCGTACATAGCCATGCAATATCTCATTTTAAAGGGTGAGTTGTCTAGTTCAATTAAAATAAAATAAAAAGTTTCTCACATGTACCACTGTAGATATTTTGCCATCTATAAATAGCATGGTCAGTCATGATCAATCTGACCTATCCAGCTAAAAGTCCCCCTAGCTCTGAAATGGAACATCATATAAACTCAATTCTTTTTTGGGGTAAAATTAGACATTCTAACGCACATTTTGATATATACCATGTTTACATAGTCTTACCAGTACCGTGTCTATTCATGCATGTATCTCAAAAACCTGTTGTGAAGAAACAGTTTTGATAAAAAACTCATCCAAGGACATTGTTTTGATATGACTTTGTGCCCATGATATGTATCAAAATATAGACTTGAATGTATACTGTATTATAACAAAAAAATTGGGTTCTTACCATCTACCGTTACAGAGTAAATCACAGTTGAAACTCGCTTAGTCAAACCATAAACCTCAGACTAGTGAACAAAATAGCCATGACAGGTCTAACTCATTGTAAAAGCTTGTCTTTTATTTTTTATGACTACTAACATAATACAATTATAATAAATATTACAGAAAATAAATAGGCCTACATACAAAACAGTTGTCCCCAAACTCCCCAGTGTCCCCAAACCACTGCATTCCAGTTGTTCTTGACGGTGTGTGTGTGTGTAGGCTAAATTAAAAAAAAAACAACAACTGAAATGAATGAATGCATCCGGTTCAGTGTCGGAGAACTCCATCGCAGTCTTGACTCTTCGTCTTCATCATCATCATCATCATCATCATCATCCTCCTCCTCCGATGCCAGTTCTAAATATATAAAAATAAACATTTAGCTGTAGTCAGCCCGGCCAATAGCCAGTTGGGGGGGGGGGGGGACGTAGGCTATCTGACATCATCGTCATCATCATCATCACACGGAGACACACTAAACAATGTACAATCATGATTGTATACAATATACAATGAATGCAATTATCATGCAAGCTCAGACGTCAATGAAACGTCATACAGATCTTATATAATACGCTACTGTTAGCTTCACTCCCCGTCCCCCCTCCGATCCTTGTAGCAACGTCATCATAACCACGCGTTGCTTCAGTAAACGATGCATGTTTGTTCTCCGTCTTTGTAGACAGTAAATAAAAGGAGCGAACATTACTCTAAAGATCAGATCGCCTATAAGGCACGCTACAATATAAAATACTTGTACTGCCATGCGTGCATGCCTGCTACGATACATTTGTACTGCACCAACCAACCGATCGACACCAACCCCCCCCTCCAGCCCTTAGCCAGCACCAATGCACCGACCAACACCATTAGCCAGCACCTTCGGTGCTGGCTAATGGCTGGGGGCCATCGTGGTGAGTCATTCTGGCGTCATGATCTGACTAGTAGTAGTAATTATCCAAGCATCTATTTGTAGCGATCATCTTATGATTTCTGATCACTATAGAAGGGCATTTTCTACAATAAGATTACCTCAAAACATTCCGGGTTGATCGTCTTCTTCAATGGTTTCCCGGTATAGCTCATCGGACGACGATGGGGAGACAATGAAAAAAGGAGGGAGGGAGCAGCGAGTCTCGCTGTAAGCACTGGACCAGGGCTACTCCGCCTGGAGAAGGCGACTGGGACGCGTATGGATCAATACTACTACCACAAAACTCGCTCAAATAAATAGTACTGCTTTCAACTTTTTCTGCTAGAAAATCGCTCGGGCGAGACGGCAAACAGGCAAAACAATGAAAACTATGAAGACTCCCTCTGCCCCCACTGTTTACAGGGGGTGGGACCAGCTTCCAATGGCAACACGTACACGTGTGTCACGTGACACGGGTTTTCTGGGTAATGTAGTTGGAATATAAGCTCAGGAATTTAAACAGCGCTTCGGAGCATATTAATATGTTTAGATTCATCAAAAACTGTGAAGACGCCAATTGGCGTCATTGATCATTTACGGAATTCTGATGAAGACGCCAATTGGCGTCTTTCATCTTCTAAGGGTTAAAAATCCACCGTATACATGTTCTGAGCTACTTCCTGTCAAGAAATTCCTTGCATATGATTATTTTTCTAAGTGTCGGAGTTTGGAAGCGCTCGTTATCAGTAAAGCAACCTCCTGCTGCCTGCTGCACTATGTGCAAATTCAGAACAGGTGGCACACATCGGCTGTTGAGTGATAGTCAACGAGCGCTTCCAAACTCCATCACTTAGAAAAAGATCATCTGCAAGGACTTTCTTGGAAGTAGCTCATAACATGTCTATGGTGGATTTGTATTAAACAAACACATTGCAGATAGAAAGAGGATAATTCAAGCTTTCCGTACAGCTGCAATGTTGGTGAGTTCGATGTTATTTAATACAATTAGATATGACCTTTCTGTGTGGATGAATGGCCTGTCTATGGGAAGTTGCACCTAGGTAGCACCATGCTGGCAAGATGGCCGCCGTGTGCATATCATTAATAGCACCTAGGGGAACCACTAGGGGGCACCAACTCTCCATCATGTAGCTAGGGGAACCACTAGGGGGCACCAACTCTCCATCATGTAGCTAGTGGAACCACTAGGGGGCACCAACTCTCCATCATGTAGCTAGGGGAACCACTAGGGGGCACCAACTCTCCATCATGTAGCTAGGGGAACCACTAGGGGGCACCAACTCTCCATCATGTAGCTAGGGGAACCACTAGGGGGCACCAACTCTCCATCATGTAGCTAGGGGAACCACTAGGGGGCACCAACTCTCCATCATGTAGCTAGGGGAACCACTAGGGGGCACCAACTCTCCATCATGTAGCTAGGGGAACCACTAGGGGGCACCAACTCTCCATCATGTAGCTAGAGGAACCACTAGGGGGCACCAACTCTCCATCATGTAGCTAGGGGAACCACTAGGGGGCACCAACTCTCCATCATGTAGCTAGGGGAACCACTAGGGGGCACCAACTCTCCATCATGTAGCTAGGGGAACCACTAGGGGGCACCAACTCTCCATCATGTAGCTAGTGGAACCACTAGGGGGCACCAACTCTCCATCATGTAGCTAGGGGAACCACTAGGGGGCACCAACTCTCCATCATGTAGCTAGGGGAACCACTAGGGGGCACCAACTCTCCATCATGTAGCTAGGGGAACCACTAGGGGGCACCAACTCTCCATCATGTAGCTAGTGGAACCACTAGGGGTCACCAACTCTCCATCATGTAGCTAGGGGAACCACTAGGGGGCACCAACTCTCCATCATGTAGCTAGGGGAACCACTAGGGGGCACCAACTCTCCATCATGTAGCTAGGGGAACCACTAGGGGGCACCAACTCTCCATCATGTAGCTAGAAGAACCACTAGGGGGCACCAACTCTCCATCATGTAGCTAGTGGAACCACTAGGGGGCACCAACTCTCCATCATGTAGCTAGGGGAACCACTAGGGGGCACCAACTCTCCATCATGTAGCTAGAAGAACCACTAGGGGGCACCAACTCTCCATCATGTAGCTAGTGGAACCACTAGGGGGCACCAACTCTCC
Source organism: Electrona antarctica (assembly GCF_951216825.1). Lineage (NCBI taxonomy): Eukaryota > Metazoa > Chordata > Actinopteri > Myctophiformes > Myctophidae > Electrona > Electrona antarctica. Next base: position 268,904 of record NW_027637099.1, on the reverse strand, counting down.
ATCATGTAGCTAGGGGAACCACTAGGGGCACCAACTCTCCATCATGTAGCTAGTGGAACCACTAGGGGTCACCAACTCTCCATCATGTAGCTAGGGGAACCACTAGGGGCACCAACTCTCCATCATGTAGCTAGGGGAACCACTAGGGGGCACCAACTCTCCATCATGTAGCTAGGGGAACCACTAGGGGGCACCAACTCTCCATCATGTAGCTAGGGGAACCACTAGGGGGCACCAACTCTCCATCATGTAGCTAGGGGAACCACTAGGGGGCACCAACTCTCCATCATGTAGCTAGGGGAACCACTAGGGGGCACCAACTCTCCATCATGTAGCTAGGGGAACCACTAGGGGGCACCAACTCTCCATCATGTAGCTAGTGGAACCACTAGGGGGCACCAACTCTCCATCATGTAGCTAGGGGAACCACTAGGGGGCACCAACTCTCCATCATGTAGCTAGTGGAACCACTAGGGGGCACCAACTCTCCATCATGTAGCTAGTGGAACCACTAGGGGGCACCAACTCTCCATCATGTAGCTAGGGGAACCACTAGGGGGCACCAACTCTCCATCATGTAGCTAGGGGAACCACTAGGGGTCACCAACTCTCCATCATGTAGCTAGTGGAACCACTAGGGGGCACCAACTCTCCATCATGTAGCTAGGGGAACCACTAGGGGGCACCAACTCTCCATCATGTAGCTAGGGGAACCACTAGGGGGCACCAACTCTCCATCATGTAGCTAGTGGAACCACTAGGGGGCACCAACTCTCCATCATGTAGCTAGGGGAACCACTAGGGGGCACCAACTCTCCATCATGTAGCTAGAAGAACCACTAGGGGGCACCAACTCTCCATCATGTAGCTAGTGGAACCACTAGGGGGCACCAACTCTCCATCATGTAGCTAGGGGAACCACTAGGGGGCACCAACTCTCCATCATGTAGCTAGAAGAACCACTAGGGGGCACCAACTCTCCATCATGTAGCTAGTGGAACCACTAGGGGGCACCAACTCTCCATCATGTAGCTAGGGGAACCACTAGGGGCACCAACTCTCCATCATGTAGCTAGGGGAACCACTAGGGGGCACCAACTCTCCATCATGTAGCTAGGGGAACCACTAGGGGTCACCAACTCTCCATCATGTAGCTAGTGGAACCACTAGGGGGCACCAACTCTCCATCATGTAGCTAGTGGAACCACTAGGGGGCACCAACTCTCCATCATGTAGCTAGGGGAACCACTAGGGGGCACCAACTCTCCATCATGTAGCTAGTGGAACCACTAGGGGGCACCAACTCTCCATCATGTAGCTAGGGGAACCACTAGGGGGCACCAACTCTCCATCATGTAGCTAGTGGAACCACTAGGGGGCACCAACTCTCCATCATGTAGCTAGGGGAACCACTAGGGGGCACCAACTCTCCATCATGTAGCTAGGGGAACCACTAGGGGGCACCAACTCTCCATCATGTAGCTAGGGGAACCACTAGGGGGCACCAACTCTCCATCATGTAGCTAGGGGAACCACTAGGGGGCACCAACTCTCCATCATGTAGCTAGAAGAACCACTAGGGGGCACCAACTCTCCATCATGTAGCTAGGGGAACCACTAGGGGGCACCAACTCTCCATCATGTAGCTAGAAGAACCACTAGGGGGCACCAACTCTCCATCATGTAGCTAGAAGAACCACTAGGGGTCACCAACTCTCCATCATGTAGCTAGGGGAACCACTAGGGGGCACCAACTCTCCATCATGTAGCTAGAAGAACCACTAGGGGTCACCAACTCTCCATCATGTAGCTAGGGGAACCACTAGGGGGCACCAACTCTCCATCATGTAGCTAGTGGAACCACTAGGGGGCACCAACTCTCCATCATGTAGCTAGGGGAACCACTAGGGGGCACCAACTCTCCATCATGTAGCTAGGGGAACCACTAGGGGCACCAACTCTCCATCATGTAGCTAGGGGAACCACTAGGGGGCACCAACTCTCCATCATGTAGCTAGGGGAACCACTAGGGGGCACCAACTCTCCATCATGTAGCTAGGGGAACCACTAGGGGCACCAACTCTCCATCATGTAGCTAGGGGAACCACTAGGGGGCACCAACTCTCCATCATGTAGCTAGTGGAACCACTAGGGGGCACCAACTCTCCATCATGTAGCTAGGGGAACCACTAGGGGGCACCAACTCTCCATCATGTAGCTAGGGGAACCACTAGGGGGCACCAACTCTCCATCATGTAGCTAGTGGAACCACTAGGGGGCACCAACTCTCCATCATGTAGCTAGTGGAACCACTAGGGGGCACCAACTCTCCATCATGTAGCTAGTGGAACCACTAGGGGGCACCAACTCTCCATCATGTAGCTAGGGGAACCACTAGGGGGCACCAACTCTCCATCATGTAGCTAGGGGAACCACTAGGGGGCACCAACTCTCCATCATGTAGCTAGGGGAACCACTAGGGGGCACCAACTCTCCATCATGTAGCTAGTGGAACCACTAGGGGGCACCAACTCTCCATCATGTAGCTAGGGGAACCACTAGGGGGCACCAACTCTCCATCATGTAGCTAGGGGAACCACTAGGGGGCACCAACTCTCCATCATGTAGCTAGTGGAACCACTAGGGGGCACCAACTCTCCATCATGTAGCTAGGGGAACCACTAGGGGGCACCAACTCTCCATCATGTAGCTAGGGGAACCACTAGGGGGCACCAACTCTCCATCATGTAGCTAGGGGAACCACTAGGGGGCACCAACTCTCCATCATGTAGCTAGGGGAACCACTAGGGGGCACCAACTCTCCATCATGTAGCTAGAGGAACCACTAGGGGGCACCAACTCTCCATCATGTAGCTAGGGGAACCACTAGGGGGCACCAACTCTCCATCATGTAGCTAGGGGAACCACTAGGGGGCACCAACTCTCCATCATGTAGCTAGTGGAACCACTAGGGGGCACCAACTCTCCATCATGTAGCTAGGGGAACCACTAGGGGGCACCAACTCTCCATCATGTAGCTAGGGGAACCACTAGGGGGCACCAACTCTCCATCATGTAGCTAGAGGAACCACTAGGGGGCACCAACTCTCCATCATGTAGCTAGTGGAACCACTAGGGGGCACCAACTCTCCATCATGTAGCTAGGGGAACCACTAGGGGGCACCAACTCTCCATCATGTAGCTAGTGGAACCACTAGGGGGCACCAACTCTCCATCATGTAGCTAGTGGAACCACTAGGGGGCACCAACTCTCCATCATGTAGCTAGTGGAACCACTAGGGGGCACCAACTCTCCATCATGTAGCTAGTGGAACCACTAGGGGGCACCAACTCTCCATCATGTAGCTAGTGGAACCACTAGGGGGCACCAACTCTCCATCATGTAGCTAGTGGAACCACTAGGGGGCACCAACTCTCCATCATGTAGCTAGTGGAACCACTAGGGGGCACCAACTCTCCATCATGTAGCTAGTGGAACCACTAGGGGGCACCAACTCTCCATCATGTAGCTAGTGGAACCACTAGGGGGCACCAACTCTCCATCATGTAGCTAGGGGAACCACTAGGGGGCACCAACTCTCCATCATGTAGCTAGTGGAACCACTAGGGGGCACCAACTCTCCATCATGTAGCTAGTGGAACCACTAGGGGGCACCAACTCTCCATCATGTAGCTAGTGGAACCACTAGGGGGCACCAACTCTCCATCATGTAGCTAGTGGGAACCACTAGGGGGCACCAACTCTCCATCATGTAGCTAGGGGAACCACTAGGGGGGCACCAACTCTCCATCATGTAGCTAGTGGAACCACTAGGGGGGCACCAACTCTCCATCATGTAGCTAGTGGAACCACTAGGGGGCACCAACTCTCCATCATGTAGCTAGGGGAACCACTAGGGGGCACCACTCAGACCACTCTCCATCATGTAGCTAGGGGAACCACTAGGGGGCACCAACTCTCCATCATGTAGCTAGAAGAACCACTAGGGGGCACCAACTCTCCATCATGTAGCTAGAAGAACCACTAGGGGGCACCAACTCTCCATCATGTAGCTAGAAGAACCACTAGGGGGCACCAACTCTCCATCATGTAGCTAGGGGAACCACTAGGGGGCACCAACTCTCCATCATGTAGCTAGTGGAACCACTAGGGGGCACCAACTCTCCATCATGTAGCTAGTGGAACCACTAGGGGCACCAACTCTCCATCATGTAGCTAGTGGAACCACTAGGGGGCACCAACTCTCCATCATGTAGCTAGTGGAACCACTAGGGGGCACCAACTCTCCATCATGTAGCTAGTGGAACCACTAGGGGGCACCAACTCTCCATCATGTAGCTAGGGGAACCACTAGGGGGCACCAACTCTCCATCATGTAGCTAGAGGAACCACTAGGGGGCACCAACTCTCCATCATGTAGCTAGGGGAACCACTAGGGGGCACCAACTCTCCATCATGTAGCTAGGGGAACCACTAGGGGCACCAACTCTCCATCATGTAGCTAGGGGAACCACTAGGGGGCACCAACTCTCCATCATGTAGCTAGGGGAACCACTAGGGGGCACCAACTCTCCATCATGTAGCTAGGGGAACCACTAGGGGGCACCAACTCTCCATCATGTAGCTAGGGGAACCACTAGGGGGCACCAACTCTCCATCATGTAGCTAGGGGAACCACTAGGGGGCACCAACTCTCCATCATGTAGCTAGGGGAACCACTAGGGGCACCAACTCTCCATCATGTAGCTAGTGGAACCACTAGGGGGCACCAACTCTCCATCATGTAGCTAGGGGAACCACTAGGGGGCACCAACTCTCCATCATGTAGCTAGGGGAACCACTAGGGGGCACCAACTCTCCATCATGTAGCTAGGGGAACCACTAGGGGGCACCAACTCTCCATCATGTAGCTAGGGGAACCACTAGGGGGCACCAACTCTCCATCATGTAGCTAGGGGAACCACTAGGGGGCACCAACTCTCCATCATGTAGCTAGTGGAACCACTAGGGGGCACCAACTCTCCATCATGTAGCTAGGGGAACCACTAGGGGGCACCAACTCTCCATCATGTAGCTAGTGGAACCACTAGGGGGC
>NW_027637099.1:255000-263587 GCF_951216825.1 Electrona antarctica | reverse complement strand
ATGTAGCTAGTGGAACCACTAGGGGGCACCAACTCTCCATCATGTAGCTAGAGGAACCACTAGGGGGCACCAACTCTCCATCATGTAGCTAGGGGAACCACTAGGGGGCACCAACTCTCCATCATGTAGCTAGTGGAACCACTAGGGGGCACCAACTCTCCATCATGTAGCTAGTGGAACCACTAGGGGGCACCAACTCTCCATCATGTAGCTAGGGGAACCACTAGGGGGCACCAACTCTCCATCATGTAGCTAGTGGAACCACTAGGGGGCACCAACTCTCCATCATGTAGCTAGTGGAACCACTAGGGGGCACCAACTCTCCATCATGTAGCTAGTGGAACCACTAGGGGGCACCAACTCTCCATCATGTAGCTAGAGGAACCACTAGGGGGCACCAACTCTCCATCATGTAGCTAGGGGAACCACTAGGGGGCACCAACTCTCCATCATGTAGCTAGTGGAACCACTAGGGGGCACCAACTCTCCATCATGTAGCTAGTGGAACCACTAGGGGGCACCAACTCTCCATCATGTAGCTAGTGGAACCACTAGGGGGCACCAACTCTCCATCATGTAGCTAGGGGAACCACTAGGGGGCACCAACTCTCCATCATGTAGCTAGTGGAACCACTAGGGGGCACCAACTCTCCATCATGTAGCTAGTGGAACCACTAGGGGGCACCAACTCTCCATCATGTAGCTAGGGGAACCACTAGGGGGCACCAACTCTCCATCATGTAGCTAGGGGAACCACTAGGGGGCACCAACTCTCCATCATGTAGCTAGTGGAACCACTAGGGGGCACCAACTCTCCATCATGTAGCTAGGGGAACCACTAGGGGGCACCAACTCTCCATCATGTAGCTAGGGGAACCACTAGGGGGCACCAACTCTCCATCATGTAGCTAGGGGAACCACTAGGGGGCACCAACTCTCCATCATGTAGCTAGGGGAACCACTAGGGGGCACCAACTCTCCATCATGTAGCTAGGGGAACCACTAGGGGGCACCAACTCTCCATCATGTAGCTAGGGGAACCACTAGGGGGCACCAACTCTCCATCATGTAGCTAGTGGAACCACTAGGGGGCACCAACTCTCCATCATGTAGCTAGGGGAACCACTAGGGGGCACCAACTCTCCATCATGTAGCTAGTGGAACCACTAGGGGGCACCAACTCTCCATCATGTAGCTAGAGGAACCACTAGGGGGCACCAACTCTCCATCATGTAGCTAGGGGAACCACTAGGGGGCACCAACTCTCCATCATGTAGCTAGGGGAACCACTAGGGGGCACCAACTCTCCATCATGTAGCTAGGGGAACCACTAGGGGCACCAACTCTCCATCATGTAGCTAGGGGAACCACTAGGGGGCACCAACTCTCCATCATGTAGCTAGTGGAACCACTAGGGGGCACCAACTCTCCATCATGTAGCTAGTGGAACCACTAGGGGGCACCAACTCTCCATCATGTAGCTAGTGGAACCACTAGGGGGCACCAACTCTCCATCATGTAGCTAGTGGAACCACTAGGGGGCACCAACTCTCCATCATGTAGCTAGTGGAACCACTAGGGGGCACCAACTCTCCATCATGTAGCTAGTGGAACCACTAGGGGGCACCAACTCTCCATCATGTAGCTAGTGGAACCACTAGGGGGCACCAACTCTCCATCATGTAGCTAGTGGAACCACTAGGGGGCACCAACTCTCCATCATGTAGCTAGTGGAACCACTAGGGGGCACCAACTCTCCATCATGTAGCTAGGGGAACCACTAGGGGGCACCAACTCTCCATCATGTAGCTAGTGGAACCACTAGGGGGCACCAACTCTCCATCATGTAGCTAGTGGAACCACTAGGGGGCACCAACTCTCCATCATGTAGCTAGGGGAACCACTAGGGGGCACCAACTCTCCATCATGTAGCTAGTGGAACCACTAGGGGGCACCAACTCTCCATCATGTAGCTAGTGGAACCACTAGGGGCACCAACTCTCCATCATGTAGCTAGGGGAACCACTAGGGGGCACCAACTCTCCATCATGTAGCTAGTGGAACCACTAGGGGGCACCAACTCTCCATCATGTAGCTAGTGGAACCACTAGGGGTCACCAACTCTCCATCATGTAGCTAGGGGAACCACTAGGGGGCACCAACTCTCCATCATGTAGCTAGTGGAACCACTAGGGGGCACCAACTCTCCATCATGTAGCTAGTGGAACCACTAGGGGGCACCAACTCTCCATCATGTAGCTAGGGGAACCACTAGGGGGCACCAACTCTCCATCATGTAGCTAGTGGAACCACTAGGGGGCACCAACTCTCCATCATGTAGCTAGTGGAACCACTAGGGGGCACCAACTCTCCATCATGTAGCTAGGGGAACCACTAGGGGGCACCAACTCTCCATCATGTAGCTAGTGGAACCACTAGGGGGCACCAACTCTCCATCATGTAGCTAGTGGAACCACTAGGGGGCACCAACTCTCCATCATGTAGCTAGGGGAACCACTAGGGGGCACCAACTCTCCATCATGTAGCTAGGGGAACCACTAGGGGGCACCAACTCTCCATCATGTAGCTAGGGGAACCACTAGGGGGCACCAACTCTCCATCATGTAGCTAGTGGAACCACTAGGGGTCACCAACTCTCCATCATGTAGCTAGTGGAACCACTAGGGGGCACCAACACTCCATCATGTAGCTAGGGGAACCACTAGGGGGCACCAACTCTCCATCATGTAGCTAGGGGAACCACTAGGGGGCACCAACTCTCCATCATGTAGCTAGAGGAACCACTAGGGGGCACCAACTCTCCATCATGTAGCTAGGGGAACCACTAGGGGGCACCAACTCTCCATCATGTAGCTAGAGGAACCACTAGGGGGCACCAACTCTCCATCATGTAGCTAGTGGAACCACTAGGGGGCACCAACACTCCATCATGTAGCTAGTGGAACCACTAGGGGGCACCAACTCTCCATCATGTAGCTAGTGGAACCACTAGGGGGCACCAACTCTCCATCATGTAGCTAGGGGAACCACTAGGGGGCACCAACTCTCCATCATGTAGCTAGGGGAACCACTAGGGGGCACCAACTCTCCATCATGTAGCTAGTGGAACCACTAGGGGGCACCAACTCTCCATCATGTAGCTAGGGGAACCACTAGGGGGCACCAACTCTCCATCATGTAGCTAGTGGAACCACTTGGGGGCACCAACTCTCCATCATGTAGCTAGGGGAACCACTAGGGGGCACCAACTCTCCATCATGTAGCTAGGGGAACCACTAGGGGGCACCAACTCTCCATCATGTAGCTAGGGGAACCACTAGGGGGCACCAACTCTCCATCATGTAGCTAGGGGAACCACTAGGGGGCACCAACTCTCCATCATGTAGCTAGGGGAACCACTAGGGGGCACCAACTCTCCATCATGTAGCTAGGGGAACCACTAGGGGGCACCAACTCTCCATCATGTAGCTAGGGGAACCACTAGGGGGCACCAACTCTCCATCATGTAGCTAGGGGAACCACTAGGGGGCACCAACACTCCATCATGTAGCTAGTGGAACCACTAGGGGGCACCAACTCTCCATCATGTAGCTAGGGGAACCACTAGGGGGCACCAACTCTCCATCATGTAGCTAGTGGAACCACTAGGGGGCACCAACTCTCCATCATGTAGCTAGGGGAACCACTAGGGGGCACCAACACTCCATCATGTAGCTAGGGGAACCACTAGGGGGCACCAACTCTCCATCATGTAGCTAGGGGAACCACTAGGGGGCACCAACTCTCCCCTCCATCATGTAGCTAGGGGAACCACTAGGGGGCACCAACTCTCCATCATGTAGCTAGTGGAACCACTAGGGGGCACCAACTCTCCATCATGTAGCTAGTGGAACCACTAGGGGGCACCAACTCTCCATCATGTAGCTAGTGGAACCACTAGGGGGCACCAACTCTCCATCATGTAGCTAGTGGAACCACTAGGGGGCACCAACTCTCCATCATGTAGCTAGTGGAACCACTAGGGGGCACCAACTCTCCATCATGTAGCTAGTGGAACCACTAGGGGGCACCAACTCTCCATCATGTAGCTAGTGGAACCACTAGGGGTCACCAACTCTCCATCATGTAGCTAGTGGAACCACTAGGGGGCACCAACTCTCCATCATGTAGCTAGTGGAACCACTAGGGGGCACCAACTCTCCATCATGTAGCTAGGGGAACCACTAGGGGGCACCAACTCTCCATCATGTAGCTAGGGGAACCACTAGGGGGCACCAACTCTCCATCATGTAGCTAGGGGAACCACTAGGGGGCACCAACTCTCCATCATGTAGCTAGTGGAACCACTAGGGGGCACCAACTCTCCATCATGTAGCTAGTGGAACCACTAGGGGGCACCAACTCTCCATCATGTAGCTAGTGGAACCACTAGGGGGCACCAACTCTCCATCATGTAGCTAGGGGAACCACTAGGGGGCACCAACTCTCCATCATGTAGCTAGGGGAACCACTAGGGGGCACCAACTCTCCATCATGTAGCTAGGGGAACCACTAGGGGGCACCAACTCTCCATCATGTAGCTCGGGGAACCACTAGGGGGCACCAACTCTCCATCATGTAGCTAGGGGAACCACTAGGGGGCACCAACTCTCCATCATGTAGCTAGGGGAACCACTAGGGGGCACCAACTCTCCATCATGTAGCTAGTGGAACCACTAGGGGTCACCAACTCTCCATCATGTAGCTAGGGGAACCACTAGGGGGCACCAACTCTCCATCATGTAGCTAGTGGAACCACTAGGGGGCACCAACTCTCCATCATGTAGCTAGGGGAACCACTAGGGGGCACCAACTCTCCATCATGTAGCTAGTGGAACCACTAGGGGGCACCAACTCTCCATCATGTAGCTAGGGGAACCACTAGGGGGCACCAACTCTCCATCATGTAGCTAGGGGAACCACTAGGGGCACCAACTCTCCATCATGTAGCTAGGGGAACCACTAGGGGGCACCAACTCTCCATCATGTAGCTAGGGGAACCACTAGGGGCACCAACTCTCCATCATGTAGCTAGGGGAACCACTAGGGGGCACCAACTCTCCATCATGTAGCTAGGGGAACCACTAGGGGGCACCAACTCTCCATCATGTAGCTAGTGGAACCACTAGGGGCACCAACTCTCCATCATGTAGCTAGGGGAACCACTAGGGGGCACCAACTCTCCATCATGTAGCTAGGGGAACCACTAGGGGGCACCAACTCTCCATCATGTAGCTAGGGGAACCACTAGGGGGCACCAACTCTCCATCATGTAGCTAGTGGAACCACTAGGGGCACCAACTCTCCATCATGTAGCTAGGGGAACCACTAGGGGGCACCAACTCTCCATCATGTAGCTAGGGGAACCACTAGGGGGCACCAACTCTCCATCATGTAGCTAGGGCTAGCGACGGGACCGCGGTGGGCCGTCTAACACATAATCTTTTCTTAGAATTGGAATGTTTTAGATCAAGAGTTATTAACGTTTTAAGATTTTCAATCTCGTCGGCTAAAATCGGGGGGGGGGGGGGGGGGGGGGGGGGGCGATGACGTCCCACCGGAAAACAACCTTGAGTGTTGCGCAACAGACACTCCCAGCCTGTGGAGCGATGCGATCGGTTTTGATATCAATAATCTCCGTCTTGAGCGTTACTAATTGATAGGGCGGAGAACTCCGTCCTGAGCGCTCAGGGTGTTAATTGTTTTCATTGTTTAATTTGCCATGTTTGATAACTTTTAAGACTTACAGGGTTTTCCTTGGACAGAGTGACGCGGATGACGCGTTCAGATGACATAAACGGAAATCGATGAGTCACATTGGCTTGCTGCCCTTCTGGGAAACTGAGTAACATTGGCTTGCTGCTAGGGCTTCTGGGAAACTGAGTCACATTGGCTTGCTGCTAGGGCTTCTGGGAAACTGAGTCACATTGGCTTGCTGCTAGGGCTTCTGGGAAACTGAGGCGCAATGTTAGTCTACGGGTCGTAATGGGCGCGTCCGCGCGCTGCCGCTGCGCGCTGCTGTCTGTTGTCGGGTCCGCGGGATGTTTCTGGACACTATTACAAACGAAACCAACATCATGTTGTCTCTCCTAATGGTACCAACACCATGTTATCTATCCTAATGGTACCAACATCATGTTATCTCTCCTAATGGTACCAACACCATGTTATCTCTCCTAATGGTACCAACACCATGTTATCTCTCCTAATGGTACCAACATCATGTTGTCTCTCCTAATGGTACCAACATCATGTTGTCTCTCCTAATGGTACCAACATCATGTTGTCTCTCCTAATGGTACCAACACCATGTTGTCTCTCCTAATGGTACCAACATCATGTTATCTCTCCTAATGGTACCAACACCATGTTATCTCTCCTAATGGTACCAACATCATGTTGTCTCTCCTAATGGTACCAACATCATGGTATCTCTCCTAATGGTACCAACATCATGTTATCTCTCCTAATGGTACCAACATCATGTTATCTCTCCTAATGGTACCAACATCATGTTATCTCTCCTAATGGTACCAACATCATGTTATCTCTCCTAATGGTACCAACAACATGTTATCTCTCCTAATGGTACCGACAACATGTTATCTCTCCTAATGGTACCGACACCATGTTATCTCTCCTAATGGTACCAACACCATGTTGTCTCTCCTAATGGTACCAACACCATGTTGTCTCTCCTAATGGTACCAACACCATGTTATCTCTCCTAATGGTACCGACACATGTTATCTCTCCTAATGGTACCAACACCATGTTATCTCTCCTAATGGTACCGACATCATGTTGTCTCTCCTAATGGTACCAACATCAACACAAATCTTCCCGGACAAGTGCATTCAAATTGTACTTGTCCGTTGGACAAGTGACTCTTGGTTTAGCTTTTTCTGTGACGCTCATACCAGCCAACAATATTGTCTGGCATTATTGTCTGGCTTTCCTAATCATCACCTTTACAATATTGTTAATAGCCCTAGGATGTCTGTAACCTTACATACATTTCATGTATTCCAAATATACCAAATACAGCATCAGTCCTATCAGAGCAGTTAATACAGCCATATATCAGTCCTATCAGAGCAGTTAGCAGACTGACCACGTCAGCACTGCGTGTGAACTCACCCAGTAATTAATTCCTAAGACTTTGAGTCAGATATTGTCCTCTAGTTTCATATCCATGTGAACGTTCTGGCAGAAAACATGTTATGTAAAATATCGCCACTTTTACATGAGGAACAGCTAGACTGAAAACTTCCTTTGGGAACAGTCGATGTTTAGGAAGCACAAACATTATGGCGCACACAGTTGACAGGTGTGTTGCGATTGGTGTTGGTAATTGATCACACCACCTATTCTGTGTTCCTCATACATCTGTTACTTCCTAATGTTTTGATGTGTTCAGTCCTGCACTCATTCCTAATGTGTTGATGTGTTCAGTCCTGCACTCATTCCTATTGTGTTGATGTGTTCAGTCCTGCACTCATTCCTAATGTGTTGATGTGTTCAGTCCTGCACTCATTCCAGGCTCCCTGCCGGAGAGAATGTCGTCCGTGTGCAGCTCGTGGAAAAGTGGAGATATTTGACTAAATACACATTTACTGCCAGAATTTTCAAATTAATATGAAACTAGTCCCCAAAACGTCTCCAAGTCTTAGGAATCATTTATCGGGTGGGTGCACAGGTAGTGCTATAAGATTAAATGAATGAATTATCGGGGGGTGCACAGGCAGTGTTATAAGTTTAAATGCAGACGAGGTCAGCCTGGTAACCGTGCCCGCGGATAGGACCGATCTATGGCTGTGTAAATAATAGATGAAATATATGTAAGATCACAGACATTCTAATCGAGGGCTATTAACTTGCAAACTTAGAATATTCACCTAATATTGTTTAAACATGTATTCACAGTAAAACCAACTTACAGTTAGTTGATTCAAAATGTAGGCCTATTGTTGCTCGTGCTCCAGACAAGTGGATGGGAAATGTAGTTGTCCGAAGGATAAGTGCCTCAAAATGTCCGTGTCAAGCCCTGGTAGTCTGTGTGTTTGACTGGATTGCTGGATTCCTACAATGACCATGATGCCTTGGTGCACTCACCCCACCTTTGTGGATGGGGGGGGCTGTCTTACTGAGACAACATGTAGTCCAGGAAGGAATTGAGACGCAACTATTGAAATAGGCTACTAAACTATCTAGAAACACAAATTACACTGCGCAAAAAGCATGGAATACGGATGTGTATATTACAGGAAATTCCCGTTAAACTTTCCAACAAACTCCGGTAAACTCCCGAATTGTACCATCACACCTGTATATTACCGTATATTAACTGTATATGTACCATCACACCTGTATATTACCGTATATTAACTGTATATGTACCATCACACCTGTATATTACCGTATATTAACTGTAGATGCTGCTAAACTTGAGGTTTACGGTCAAAATACAGTGTCATAATTGCCGTTAACTCCTCTTTTCACGCATTGTTACCCACATAAAACCCCC
>NW_027637099.1:250000-252500 GCF_951216825.1 Electrona antarctica | reverse complement strand
GAAAACGACTCCAGGGTGTCTAATGAAGTACTGTCACCTCATAGACACATGGAAACGACTCCAGGGTGTCTAATGAAGTACTGTCACCTCATAGACACATGGAAACGACTCCAGGGTGTCTAATGAAGTACTGTCACCTCATAGACACATGAAAACGACTCCAGGGTGTCTAATGAAGTACTGTCACCTCATAGACACATGAAAACGACTCCAGGGTGTCTAATGAAGTACTGTCACCTCATAGACACATGAAAACGACTCCAGGGTGTCTAATGAAGTACTGTCACCTCATAGACACATGAAAACGACTCCAGGGTGTCTAATGAAGTACTGTCACCTCATAGACACATGAAAACGACTCCAGGGTGTCTAATGAAGTACTGTCACCTCATAGAAACGTGAAAACGACTCCAGGGTGTCTAATGAAGTACTGTCACCTCATAGACACATGGAAACGACTCCAGGGTGTCTAATGAAGTACTGTCACCTCATAGACACATGGAAACGACTCCAGGGTGTCTAATGAAGTACTGTCACCTCATAGACACATGAAAACGACTCCAGAGTGTCTAATGAAGTACTGTCACCTCATAGACACATGGAAACGACTCCAGGGTGTCTAATGAAGTACTGTCACCTCATAGACACGTGAAAAACTGGAAAAATACAAACATTGTGGCACAAATAAACGTAATCTTGGCCAGAGAGACTTTGTGTATAAACAGCCAACATGGTTCAACCCAGTGTTGATTTCGTACTACCTTTTTTTGTCAATCAATATACTGATGATAAACTAAGACTACATATACTGATGATACAACTAAGACTACATATACTGATGATACAACTAAGACTACATATACTGATGATACAACTAAGACTACATATACTGATGATACAACTAAGACTACATATACTGGTGATACAACTAAGACTACATATACTGATGATACAACTAAGACTACATATACTGATGATACAACTAAGACTACATATACTGATGATACAACTAAGACTACATATACTGATGATAAACTAAGACTAAATATACTGATGATACAACTAAGACTACATATACTGATGATACAACTAAGACTACATATACTGATGATACAACTAAGACTACATATACTGATGATAAACTAAGACTAAATATACTGATGATACAACTAAGACTACATATACTGATGATACAACTAAGACTACATATACTGATGATACAACTAAGACTACATATACTGATGATACAACTAAGACTAAATATACTGATGATACAACTAAGACTACATATACTGATGATACAACTAAGACTAAATATACTGACAATTTCGTCAACACATTAAAAACTAGACTAAAATGTTAGGAAGGGACTACAAGAGATCCAGTTTACAATTAGTTGCATGCTGAAAATAGCCGATCTACAAGCTCACAACGCGTCGCGCTGCTCACGTTGTGAGCTTTTATAAACACAGACCACTTTTACCGACGGACCGGATGTTGTTGTGAATGTGTGTGTAGCACCTAACAATAGCCTCTCCACTCTAGAGTCGATCGACAACAACGGGAGGTAAGAATAAATCTATCGCGACTAGCGACTGGACCGCGGAGGGCCGTCTGACACAGGATGTTTTTTTATAATTAGACGGGATGATTTAGATCGCCAGTTATTAACGTTTTAAGATTTGCGTTGTCGTCGGCTAAACAGGGGAGGAACATTTTCGATGACGTCTCAATGTTACGCAACATCGAGGATTGCGCGACAGGCGCTCCTAGGCTGTGGAGCGATGCGATCCGTTTTCATATCAATAAACTTCGTCTTTTGGATAAAAGTTTGTCCTGGGCGTCGGGCGTTACTAATAGAAAGGACGGTGAACTTGGTCCTGGGTGTTACTAATAGAAAGGACGGTGAACTTCGTCCTGGGTGTTACTAATAGAAAGGACGGTGAACTTGGTCCTGGGTGTTACTAATATAAAGGATGGTGAACTTGGTCCTGGGTGTTACTAATATAAAGGACGGTGAACTTGGTCCTGGGTGTTACTAATAGAAAGGATGGTGAACTTGGTCCTGGGTGTTACTAATAGAAAGGACGGTGAACTTGGTCCTGGGTGTTACTAATATAAAGGATGGTGAACTTGGTCCTGGGTGTTACTAATATAAAGGACGGTGAACTTGGTCCTGGGTGTTACTAATAGAAAGGATGGTGAACTTGGTCCTGGGTGTTACTAATAGAAAGGACGGTGAACTTGGTCCTGGGTGTTACTAATAGAAAGGACGGTGAACTTGGTCCTGGGTGTTACTAATAGAAAGGACGGTGAACTTGGTCCTGGGTGTTACTAATATAAAGGACGGTGAACTTGGTCCTGGGTGTTACTAATAGAAAGGACGGTGAACTTGGTCCTGGGTGTTACTAATATAAAGGACAGTGAACTTCGTCCTGGGTGTTACTAATAGAAAGGACGGTGAACTTGGTCCTGGGTGTTACTAATAGAAAGGACGGTG